>NC_134400.1:74156908-74209408 GCF_050003625.1 Haematobia irritans | reverse complement strand
TTGTATTTTAATATCTTATGTCCATTAGCGGTTATCTCTTATGGATACATTTTTCGACGTTAGCACCAAACCACCAATGCATAGTATGACTACACATAAAAATAACTGACTGTGTTTGGCAGTTTTTCCACCACAAATTTGCCTCTTTTTAAGAAAAACTATTTTTTTTGGAATACGTTCCACATGTTAAATTCGTTCCACAAAGTTAAATTCGTTCCACAAATTGGAATTTTGCTTAGCCGAGACACAAACTAAGAATTTAACTCGCGAATTTATCTTCACACCCTTATAGGTTTTCACTCTAACTTTTATGCCTGGATTAAGTCTTATTAGACAGATAGAAAGTGTATTTTAAAATTAGGTCATGCTAAATCATTGCCATATAACAGGTTGGCTGATAAGTCCTCGGTCTGACACATAGATGTCGTCGCTAGTATTAAATGCATATTATTTTTATATAGTACCAACCTTCAAATGATTCGTGTCAAAATTTGACGTCTGTAAGTCAATTAGTTTGTAAGATAGAGCGTATTATGTGAAGCAACTTTTGTTATTGTGAAAAAAAATGGAAAAAAAGGAATTTCGTGTTTTGATAAAATACTGTTTTCTGAAGGGAAAAAATACGGTGGAAGCAAAAACTTGGCTTGATTATGAGTTTCCGGACTCTGCCCCAGTGGACGCCCGAAAGAGGTGGTTACCGACGAAAACATCAAAAAATCCACAAAATGAATTTGAATGACCGTAAATTGAAGTTGATGGAGATCGCAGAGGCCTTAAAGATATCAAAAGAACGTGTTGGTCATATCATTCATCAATATTTGGATATGCGGAAGCTCTGTGGAAAATGGGTGCCGCGCGAGCTCACATTTGACCAACAACAACAACGTGTTGATGATTCTGAGCGGTGTTTGTAGCTGTTTACTCGTAATACACCCGACTCGAAAAACCCGAGTTTTTCCGTCGATATGTGACAATGGATGAAACATGGCTCCATCACTACACTCCTGAGACCAATCGACAGTCGGCTGAGTGGACGGCGACCGGTGAACCGTCTCCGAAGCGTGGAAAGACTCAAAAGTCCGTTAGCAAAGTAATGGCCTCTGTTTTTTGGGATGGGCATGGAATAATTTTTATCGATTATCTTGAGAAGGGAAAAACCATCAACAGTGGCTATTATATGGCGTTATTGGAGTGTTTGAAGGTCGAAATCGCGGCAAAACGGCCCCATATGAAGAAGAAAAAAGTGTTGTTCCACCAAGACAACGCACCGTGCCACAAGTCATTGAGAACGATGGCAAAAATTTATGAATTGGGCTCCGAATTGCTTCCCGCATTCACCAGACCTGGCCCCCAGCGACTTTTTCTTGTTCTCAGACCTCAAAAGCATGCTCGCAGGGAAAAAATTTGGCGGCAATGAAGAGGTGATCGCCGAAATTGAGGCCTATTTTGAGGCAAAACCGAAGGAGTACTACCAAAATGGTATCAAAAAATTGGAAGGTCGTTATAATAGTTGTATCGCTCTTGAAGGGAACTATGTTGAATAATAAAAACGAATTTTGACAAAACATTTGTTAGACCAGGGACTTATCAGCCAACCTGTTATTCAATCGTCTGGGGTCTTTCAAGGGAGTATATTAGGCCCTTTATTCTGTAATACCTTCATAAATGATATTAAAATTTGTTTTGTAAATACACGGTTCCTACTCTACGCTGACGATTTGAAAATTTTTAAGAGATTGAAGCATGTAACGGATTGCTATGGGTTTCAAGAGGACTTGACCAGGTTAGGTTTGTGGTGTGAATGGAATGGCTACATCTTAATATTAATAAATCTGCACATTTGTCATACTATCGTAGGCATAATCCTTTGTAAATTAATTTTACTTTGAATAATGAGCGTTTGAAAAAAGTGGATGAGATCATTGATTTGGGAGTTCTATTTGATTTTAAACTTAATTTTACACCATATTTGGATCATTTAATTCCTAAGGTATATTCCATTCTAGCATTTATTAAAAGAAATTGTGGCGAATTCAGTGATCCCTACACATTAAAACTTTTATATACTTCTAATGTTAGGTCCAAATTGGTATATTGCTGCATTGTTTGGAGTCCGTACACTGCAACTAATGTGAATCGAATTGAAAGAGTGCAGAGGAAATTCATAAAATTTGCACTTAGTTCACTAAATTGTACGCAGCCGTTACCTAGTTACGAATCAAGGTGTTTGTTAATAGGTTTAGATACTTTGGAATGAGGACGTAAGGCTCAAGCTATGGTGTTTATTTTTGATATAGTGAATGATATTGTTGATTGTCCAGATATCTTATCTCGATTACAGTTTATTGTTCCTAGCCGACATTTGAGAGGTTCTAATGTATTTAATGTCGAATGTTTCAAGCAAAATTATATTATTAATAGCCCGCTTATAGCATCGTTAATTAATTCAATTTTTTGAATCGAGTCAATATAGTGGAATTTACTGTTTCAAAAGAACATTTTAAAGAATTTTTGAAGTTGTTTATGAAATGATTAGAAACTTGTAGTACTAGTATAAATATATCATATTCTTAAATAGTACTTTATTTATACTATATATACTGTTACTATAGTATAGAATGGAATGTTTATATTTTTGTAGTCTGTAAGAATCGTTGTTCTATAGACTTAAATAAATAAATAAATAAAATGCACATGTTCCGCAATTGTGCTGGAAAAACTGAATACGTTTAATGTTTTAAAATCTCAAATTTTGAATAGACAAATAGTTACTGGATTGCATTCGCCTACGTTTCAGCCATTTTAAGCAAAGAGAGTAAAATGCACTATTACTCCCTTGCTAGTTTTTACAGGATAATTATTGCTAGAAAAGTACGCTAACATACATATTGTTGGTGAAGTCGACGCATCAGTTTTGACAAATGTCAAAGTCGATATGTCAAACGCCAATGCCGTTAAAACATTATTTTTAAACAAATTTAACACGAGACAAGACGGGAAAATGGAAAAAGTGGTTAAAATTATTTTTTGATGTTTTGGAATATATTTTCCATAATTTCTTTTACTACGGAGATTATATTTGGTAAGTATTGTATTTGTCATTTAAGAAATTTGCCATTCCCTTTATTCCTTTGGTTTTTAATAATTTTTAGATTTGAAAATTACTATTATACATTGATATATGGGAGCAACCGTCGTGCAATGGTTCATGCCCGCTTTGCATACAAACGGTTATGGATTCAATCCCAGTTTCGACCAAACACCATAAAGTTTTGCAACGGTGGATTGGTGGATTACTCCTTCTGTAATGCTGGTGACATTTTTAAGTGTTTTCCTTGTTCAATGGAGATTCCTTGTCTTTGAGCCAAACATGGAATCGGGCAGCACTCAGTGACAAGAGAGAAGTTCAACACTGCGGTATCATAATGGACTAAATAGTCAAAGTGAGCCGAATGTATAACAATTGGCAAAGTTCACATTAAATGTGAGTACGAGAAACTAAAAATATAAAGATATTGCAGAAACTGTTTCATTAAAAACAAGTAAGGAAAGTCTAAAGTCGGGCGGTGCCGACTATATTATACCCTGAACCACTTTGTAGATCTAAATTTTCGATACCACATCACATCCGTCAACTGTGTTGGGGGCTATATATAAAGGTTTATCCCAAATACATACATTTAAATATCACTCGATCTGGAAGAATTTGATAGACTTCTACAAAATCTATAGACTCAAAATTTAAGTCGGCTAATGCACTAGGGTGGAACACAATGTTAGTAAAAAAATATGGGAAACGTTTAAATCTGAAGCAATTTTAAGGAAACTTCGAAAAAGTTTATTTATGATTTATCGCTCGATATATATGTATTAGAAGTTTAGGAAAATTAGTCATTTTTATAACTTTTCGACTAAGCAGTGGCGATTTTACAAGGAAAATGTTGGTATTTTGACCATTTTTGTCGAAATCAGAAAAACATATATATGGGAGCTATATCTAAAACCGATTTCAACCAAATTTGGCACGCATAGCAACAATGCTAGTTCTACTCCCTGTGCAAAATTTCAACTAAATCGGAGTTAAAAATTGGCCTCTGTGGTCATATGAGTGTAAATCGGGCGAAAGCTATATATGGGATATATCTAAATCTGAACCGATTTCAACCAAATTTGGCACGCATAGCTACAATGCTAATTCTACTCCCTGTGCAAAATTTCAACTAAATCGGACCAAAAAATTGGCCTCTGTGGTCATATGAGTGTAAATCGGCCGAAAGCTATATATTGGAGCTATATCTAAATCTGAACCGATTTCAACCAAATTTTGCACGCATAGCTACAATGCTAATTCTACTCCCTGTGCAAAATTTCAACTAAATCGGAGCAAAAAATTAGCCTCTGTGGTCATATGAGTGTAAATCGGGCGAAAGCTATATATGAGAGCTATATCTAAATCTGAACCGATTTCAACCAAATTTGGCACGCATAGCTACAATGCTAATTCTACTCCCTGTGCAAAATTTCAATTAAATTGCGACCTATACTTTGATTACAAAAATGTGTTCACGGACAGACGGACATCGCTATATCGACTCAAGAGCCCACCCTGAGCATTTTTGCCAAAGACACCATGTGTCTATCTCGTCTCCTTCTGGGTGTTGCAAACATATGCACTAACTTATAATACCCTGTTCCACAGTGTGGAGCAGGGTGTAAAAATGTTAACCTCTATTTTCGAATTCAGGAGATGAAAAAACAAAAAAACAAACTCTCATCAAATGTAAATTTTAGTGTAAACTAGTGTAATTACTAATTACTTTTTTAACTTCTTTTCCTTACAGATTGTCGTAACATTGTTATGTTTTGTCCGCGTGTATAAGATCAAAGAGGAAAAACAAACGAAAATAAATCCTGGACAACATTCCAACACAACTTCCAATAGTTCGATGGAATTCAATTTTTTTCACACATTTAATAAATGTATATTAAATGATTTGCGGGTTTCATTTCAACATATCGTTAAAAAACACAAATTTTGTTGCTGGGACAACAAACATTTGTAGTTGTTATAGGAGTAAAAATGTTAGCTACATCAGCAGCAATGTTTGTCAAAAACCTTTAAAAAACACGTTTGCTAATTCAGCAGCATTTGTTTGCTATTTTAGCTGTAAAAAATGTTTGCTGTTTCAACTAACGAATGTTTGCTGAACTACATGCTACTGCTGTCTCTTTTTCAGCAACCTGTTGTACTTTGTACGTTTATTGAACAACTGACTTCATTTGTTGTCATATATTAGTTACAATGCCGATGACTTACAAACTAAACTTATTACAGTATAACAGGGTGTCTACTACTTATATTTAAAGTAGCTTAAATATTGTTCACATATTTATTATTTTAATATATTTACACAACATCTCCCTTTCTTAAAGATAGAATTCATAATTACATTTTTAATTCAAGTAAATACATTAGTACATTTTTCAAGTGTACCTAGCAGGTTTCTTTATAGTTCTACCTCTACGGGTTACATAAGGTGTTGTTAAATTTTCATTACTATTACCAACAGTTACTTCCTGCGTTATATAATTATTAACAATTTCATTACCAATATCCTGTCGTTCGGGCTTTTTGATTATATGTTCCTCATTTCTCCTATACAGAACTCCTTCGTCATCTTTTAAAAGGTATGATCTTGGTTCATTACAGGTTCCTACAATTTCTCCTGGAAACCAAAACGATGTCGGATTTCTTTTGAACATTATTCTCACAGGGAATAACTTTTTTTATATTTCTTAACATGTTGATTATAGATTTCTGATGATTTCTTACTTTTTTCATTCACGTGATTCCTATAGGATTCGTAATCAATCAGCTTTGGTTGTAAATTGGAGGAAAAAGTTGGAAGTCTTGTTCTGAGTTTTCTAGAAAAAAGCAATTCTGATTGACTTGGCAAGTTACCCTTAGGCGTTGATCGGAGTAATAGTAATGCCATGTAAGGATCCGAACTACTATCCTGGCACTTGTAAAGCATCTTTTTAACGGTTTGGATTTCTGCTAGGCCATTCGATCTAGATAGATAAGGACTAGAGGTATTATGGGTGATTCCCCATTCAGTACAAAAAGCTTTCAAATCATTGGAGTTGAAAGGTGGACCATTGTCCGATATTAAAATGTGTGGTATGCCATGTCTAGCAAAAATTGATTTTAATTTTAAAATGATTTGTGAACTGGAATATCCACTGTTCAATAATTCGATTTCGAAAAATTTAGAGAAGTAGTCAACGACCAACAAATAATGTTTCTTATTGAATTCGAAAATGTCACAAGTGTCATGGATGTCTTTCCAATAAGAATTCCAACAAAGTATAATGTAATATTAAATTCAATTTATTAAGAATCTGAGATCGTCCGAACCGATTGAAAGTTAAAGCCAAACTCACAAAACTAAAAATATTCTGATCTATTACAATTCAATGCGATCATGCGAATGTAACACAAAAAAAATAAGAAAAAGAGGAAAAAAAGAAAATACAGAGAATATTATTAGGACTGTTCGTGACAGCTCGGCCATTTCTGACTTGACATCGCCTCGATGTCATCATCGTCACAATCGTAATCAGGGGGTGGTGCACACCATCTCTTCATTTTCTCTGCAGTGTATATTGAACTGAATGAACCTTGATGTCTTGCAATAGATATCTGTCTCTGCCTAAGACTTTCGCAACAATATAGGGCCCCTTAAAGCGCGGTTCCAATTTTCTGGATTCTCCAATTGACGGTAGTTCGCTTTGAATGACGACTAAGTCGTCTACATTGTACTGTGGGGCCCTATCGTACTTCTTATCAAAGCGCTCTTTCCACTTTTGTCGACATTTCTGTAGGTTTTCGATGGCCTCCTCCTGATTTGCTTCAACTGGCACATCAACGTCTGTTTCGATAATTGCAGCCAAGAATCGATTCCTTATTATATCCCTTAACTTGAAATTAAATATGAGCTCATGCGGGCTAAAACCTGTGCTGTTGTTTATGTGAGAATTCACACTCCATTGGACACGATGGAGATACGAATCCCATCACTGACCGATGTCCGCAAGTAATTCAAAATTATGTTGTTTGCTCGCTCAACCTGGCCGTTGGCTCTCGGTGTCCTTACGGCTGTCTTGATGTGGTAAATGTCATATTCACTGCAAAAATTCTCGAACTGATTCGATGTGAATGCGGTTCCACGATCCGAAATAATGCGCTCAGGAAGACCAAAATAACTGAAGACGTCGAGAAGTACTTGCAACACCGCTCCTTTTGAGGTATTTCTTACAGGTTTCACTATGATAAATTTTGTAAATGCGTCACTTATAGCAAGTATGTAAACGAAACCCTTTTTGCTACGGACGAATGGCCCCAAATGGTCCACATGTAATGTTTGAAACGGTATTGGCGTGGCCTCACTAACATACATTTCCCCTTCAGGCTTCCCAGTCTTCCCCTTGTTGTAACAGCATTCCACACAAGCCGAAATGTATTCCTTCGCATACTTTCGGAATGTCCGTGAAGTTAAAGTTAACTTTATCTTAGCGGAGACAAAAACCGAGCTATGTTCACTTTGTACAAAAGTTCAGCTAAATAATGAACATAGCTCAATTACGTAGGAAGGAAAAATGAATATTAAATAAAATTATTAATTTTTAATGCGAAACATCCTGTAGGTAAACGAAGCTAAAGCAATTTAATAGAAATATGTATAAAGTGCTGGAAAAAATACAAAGATTTATTGAAAATCCCACATAGTCAGCGAAAATTGGACTATAAAACTGAAAGCTAAAATTTAGAATTTAGGTCACTGTGCCAAAAATCGGCATGGGAGATGCATACACTGAATGTCCGTTTTAGTATTTGAAAATAAAGTAAGACAAATTATTTATAAATGCATTTGTATTTCAATTATTGTTGCATTACAAATGGATTGCGCATTTACCAACATACATTTTTATGTAATGATATCACATAGTTTTCCTATGATTTAATTTTTTTTTGATTTTGATTTAATATATTAGAAAACAGTAATAATCAGGGATCCGGAGCGGAGCGGAGCGGAGCGTGGAGCGGAGCGGAGCAAGCCCTTTTTTTGCCGGAGCGGGAGCGGAGCGGGAGCGGCATTTCTAAAATCCGGAGCGGAGCGGGAGCGGAGCGGTTTCCAAATGAAAAACCGCTCCGCTCCGAATAAAATATTACTTGAATGAAATGTGCAACTTTGAAATTACACTGTGTAGGAGATTTAAAATATAGCTAGTACTTAGCGTAGTGTGAGTAAACGTTTAAAATGTACGATATGTATTTTTGTACGTACGTACATTGGGGAAAACAGAACGTGTTTTTTCAGTAATTGTTTTCAAAAACGGCAAATGTCAAAATATATCTCTAATATGTGTTGTAAAAGTAACAACAGTACTTTCGATCAATTTCATCCTGTATTACTATAAAGATGTTTATAATGAACGTCATATAAATGCAATTAAACGATCTTATTTATATTTAATTTTTTAGTTTTCTACACTGAAAAAAATATTGTCGTGAAGTCAAAGATTTCATGGCCTTAGAATAAGAATGCAAATTTTGATTAACATGCAAGACGCATCTCTAAAATAAAGTTTTTTCCTTGTCCAAAAGTCAATAAACTTTTGAATGAAGTTGTAATGTCCTTATGATTAAGTGATTTTACTTAAAAATGTATATCATAACATGAAAGATAAAATTTTTGAGGTAAGGTCAACGTGACTTTAATAATTAAGAAAAAGTCTTTAAAATTAATAAAATTGTCTTTAAATTTGTTTCCTTTTTGAATCTTGCCTACAAAGCAAAAAATTGTTAAAAAATAAGACATGTTTATCAAAACACTTTATTTTAAAGACGCTTTTTACTTGAAACATAGCATAATTTCTACTGGAAGTAGAGTCTTAATATGGAAAATAAAATTGTCGTTAACTCATTTTTAAAGGATTTTGATAACAACTGACGAAAAAAATCTAAAAAAAAGAAAAATTAACATTTGCTTCCTAGAAGCAAGTACATAACCCCCAAATTTAAAAGAGAATTGCGTCTTTAAAGTATCGTTTCTTGTATTCTCCGCTTCTTTGGCTCGGAATTAATACCCAAACTGTTAAAGTTAAGACAAAATCTTTGGAACCGGACATTCTTTTTTTCAGTGTAAGGACATTCATATTTGCTTAAATATTGTACTATATCCTAGCATTCTCTTATTTCTGATATTAGTTCTCGAAAATTTAATTAAAATTATGGATAGTTTCAATTTTGGTTGAAAAATGCATACCCGGTTCCAAAGATTTTGTCTTTACTTTAAAAAATTTGGTATTGATTCCGAGCCAAAGAAGCGGAGAATACAAGTAAGGATACTTTTAAGACAATTCTCTTTTAAAATCGGGTTTTGTGTACTTGCTTCTAGGAAGCAAATTTTAATTTTTCGCTTTTTCAGCTTTTTTTCATATGCTATCAAAGTCCTTTAAAAACAAGTTAACGACGACTTTATTTTCCAAATTAAGACTCGACTTCTTGTAGAAATTATGCTGTGTTTCCATTAAAAAACGTCTTTAAAATAAAGTGTTGAAAAACATGTCCTATATTTGAACGATTTTTTGATTTGTAGTTAAGATGCAAAAAGGCAACAAATTTAAAGACAATTTCATTAAATTTAAAGATTTTTTCTAAATTATTAAAGTCAAGTTGACCTTAGCCCAAACATTTTTTCTTTCATATTATGATATCCATTTTTAAATCAAATCACTTGATTATAAGGACAATACGACTTCATTGAAAAGTTTATCGACCTTTGGTCAAGGAAAAAACTTTATACTAGAGAAATGCGTCTTCTATGCTAAGCAAAATTTGCATTCGTATTTTAAAGACATGAAATCTTTGACCTCACGACAATATTTTTTTCAGTGCATTTATTTTAATTTTTTCTCACATTAAAAACTAATGACTTGATTTGTATTATTGCATGTTATCTACTTTTTTTTGAGAACGAACATTTCTTAAAAACGCTGTTCGAAAATGTATTTTTACAATAAAGGGGAAAAAGCGAAATTAGGTAACACTAGATCTGAGTAAGAATATTCATACACACAAAAAAATAATTCATTTATTGTATGAATAGTGTTCCCAAAAATTTTCCAAACACGGAATTCATAAATTATATGAAAAAAGTTCATAAATTAAAAAATACAGGTTTTCATTGACTACGAATGTATACATAATATTAATGAAATTTGTAATTTTATAAATGTAGTATACATAATTTTCGACATTGAGAAATATGTATTTTTACATAATATATATTAAAAATATCATGCATTAAATATATCTCTTCTTTTCTTTTTTCTTTTCGATTTTCCCCTAATTCTTAATTGGTCAAAATGTATGAACACATTTATTAAAAACCGCATTAAAGTCCTGCGAGTAAAACACATTTTATAATATTTTTATTAGTTATAAATATGAGCACCAATGCTTCCAGTTAATTAATAAAATTGTTTTATTTCGTCAACCTTTTTCAGCAATAAATAATCTTTGAATCGCGACGGCGACTCAAACTGAACTGAAAAAACCAAACACAGCAAAGCCACGTGTTGCCTTCAAAAACTTTATGTTTGGTTTTTGTCTTGTTTTGTATGCTTGTATTGTATACATATGAGAGTAACTCTATGTTGTGGCTCTCTCATGCTAAGAGAAAACCGGTATTTTTGGATATATTATGTAAAGTTTCATTAATTTTATGGAAGAATCCATGCACATTATTAAAAATTGCTTAAATTAATAACAAGTATTTACGAATAAAAAAAAATACATCTATTTCATGAAAGAGTCCATAAATTTTCCAAAATGTACACATTTATGTACAAATTCATATTTTATTTTTTTGTGTGTAGGTATACCACAGACTGATTTCGATGGAGGTTGTTGCAAACATAAACATACACACACACATTACAAATATAACAAAACCTCTTCTCTGCGTCTGTTGCAAAACAAACAAAAAAACTTTCGGAGAGTAGTTACTTCTACTCTGTATATAGACTTTCAATTCCAATCAGCGTTGCCGTTTTGGTCCGATCGGACCAAAATTGGTCCAAAAGATTTCTAATTTTTAAATTTGGTCCGATGGTCCGATGGTCAGAAATTGGTCCATTTTGGTCCATTTTCATAAATTTGGTTTCTATCACACATTAAATAGTAGATGGTGCACCGCAAAGAATATTGTCGGGAGGCCAAATATTTCACATGCTTAAAATACGAATACGAATTTTGCTTAGAATAGAAGACGTATTTCTCTGAAATAAAGTTTTTTCCTTGTCTAAAAGTTTCTAAACTTTTCAATGAAGTCTTTTTGTCCTTATAGCTAAGTGATTCGGCATAAAAATGTGTATCCTAACATGAATGAAAATTTCGTTTTAATGAAGTCAAAATGGATTTAATATTTCTGAAAAAATCTTCAAAATTAATAAAATGTTTCAAAACATTGTTTTAAAGTCATTATACCCTAAACCACATAGTGGTTAGGGTATAATAGGTTTGTCCGAAGTTTGATCTGCCAAAAAATGTGCCTACCAGAAATATTGATTTTAGACCCCATAAAATATATACCGATCGACTCAGAACCACATCCTGAGTCGATCTAGCGCTTGGTGTCCGTCCGTCTGTCCATGTATTTGTTGTTCACAGGATTCCGGTCGCAATTATTATCCGATTTTGATGAAATTTGGTACAGGGAGTTTTTTGGGCACAAGGACGAACGCTATTGAATTTGGAAGAAATCAGATCAAATTAAGATATAGCTCCCATATATATGTATCGCCCGATTTCGACAAATGGGGTCACGCTGTGCCCCCATAAAATAAAACTCAATTGAACAAATAATACAATGTTTGTACTATAATTTTTTCGAAGAGGAGCGGAGCGGAGCGTGGAGCGGAGCGGAGCGATTTATTTTTTCTCGGAGCGGAGCGTGGAGCGGAGCGGTTTTTTTTTCTCCGGAGCGGGAGCGGAGCGGAGCGAAAAAAATGGACCGCTCCGGATCCCTGGTAATAATTAAATTTTTTTTTAATTTTCTATAAAATACTTGGTATATCCCCACTACTTGGTATATCCCCACTACTTGGTATATCCCCACTACTTGGTATATCCCCCCATGCCGATTTTTGGCACAGTGGCCCAAATACTAAAATCGGCCCAAAATCTGAATTTCAACTTAAGACCGAATTTTCTCAAAAACTGTTAACCAATTGAATAATCTGATTTCAGATTC
Source organism: Haematobia irritans (assembly GCF_050003625.1). Classification (NCBI taxonomy): domain Eukaryota; kingdom Metazoa; phylum Arthropoda; class Insecta; order Diptera; family Muscidae; genus Haematobia; species Haematobia irritans. The sequence continues at coordinate 74,197,088 of NC_134400.1, read as the reverse complement.
GTATTCTACTCGGGGAGAGCTGTCTCCACCACTACTTGGTATATCCCCCCATGCCGATTTTTGGCACAGTGGCCCAAATACTAAAATCGGCCCAAAATCTGAATTCCAACTTAAGACCGAAATTTCTCAAAAACTGTTAACCAATTGAATAATCTGATTTCAGATTCGTATTCTACTCGGGGAGAGCTGTCTCCACCACTACTTGGTATATTCCCCCCATGCCGATTTTTGGCACAGTGGCCCAAATACTAAAATCGGCCCAAAATCTGAATTCCAACTTAAGACCGAAATTTCTCAAAAACTGTTAACCAATTGAATAATCTGATTTCAGATTCGTATTCTACTCGGGGGGAGCTGTCTCCACCACTACTTGGTATATCCCCCCATGCCGATTTTTGGCACAGTGACCTAAATTCTAAATTTTAGCTTTCAGTTTTATAGTCCAATTTTCGCTGACTATGTGGGATTTTCAATAAATCTTTGTATTTTTTCCAGCACTTTATACATATTTCTATTAAATTGCTTTAGCTTCGTTTACCTACAGGATGTTTCGCATTAAAAATTAATAATTTTATTTAATATTCATTTTTCCTTCTTACGTAATTGAGCTATGTTCATTATTTAGCTGAACTTTTGTACAAAGTGAACATAGCTCGATTTTTGTCTCCGCTAAGATAAAGTTAACTTTAACTTCACGGACATACTTTCGGATACGGGGGAACCAGAAATGTTCCGTTAACCGCTATATAGTCTTCTCGAGACCAAAATGGCCCATGTCATCATGGTAATATTTTACAATGCGCCACCTCGCAGCCTTTGGTACTACAAACAATAACTTGTCACCCAATTTACGATACAACCGCTGTTCCTGGAGCTTGTAATCATTTCTGATTTGCGATTCCTCTTCGGATTTCGTGAAACCCCTAAGGACTCTGATAATTTCCTATAGCCGCTGGTCTTGTAATTGCATTGTCAACAACCAGTCCTCAGTATCTATTGAAATTTGCATTACGGGCTCATTTAATGGGGCTCTACTAATAGCATCAATATGCGACATCCGGCTCCCAGACCTATGGCAACACTCAAAATCATACTCCATAATACTCATCCACCACCTAGCGATGCGGGGAATAATTTGCGTTTTGGTCTTGATTGTAGATATAGTGGAACAGTCAGTGATAATTTTGAACTTCTTTCCAAGCAGATAAACACGGAATCTTGCGAGTGATTCAACTACGGCTAACACTTCCAACTCGTAGCTATGGTATAGGGACTCACTTTGATTGCATACTCGACTGAAGTAACTAACCACCCTCCATGAGCGTCCATCGTCGGTTGATTGGAGGAGCATTCCGGCCAGACCAACACTACTAGCGTCAGTGTGAACTTCATGACATGCGCTGAAATCATATAATGCTAACACAGGTTCCTCACATAACTTCTTCTTCAGCAACTCAAAAGCATTCTCTTTCTCAATACCTTAAATGAAATTGTTAGCAGCCGCCTTTGTCATAAGCTGCGTAAGAGGTTTCGCAATGATTTGGAAATCCTGCACAAACTTCCGGAAAAATCCACATAGTCCCATAAACCGCCGCACTTCGGTAACATTAGCCGGTGTCTTATATTTCTCGATCTCTAATAGTTTCGCTTTGCCTGGTGCCACACCGCGATCATCGATACGATGTCCTAGGAAATCAATACTGCCAACCAAGAATTTACATTTATCGTATCGAAGTGTTAAGCCGAATTGCTCCAATATTCCCAAAATTTTATTCAGAACACGTAAACCATCGTCCACCGTCATACTGGGGATTATGACATCATCCAAATAAGCGATAATTAAGTCTATAACATTCTATAACAACTTTGTTCATAACCTCCTGGAAAACGGACGGGGCGTTTACCAGCCCAAAAGGCATACGATTAAATTCATAGTGACCGTCGGTTGTAACAAATGCCGTCATATGTTTTGATTCTTCCTCCATCTCAATCCCATTTACCCCATTTTCATGTCCAACACCGTAAAGTATTTATTGCCAGAAAGTTGGGCCAAGATTTCATCGATTACAGGCATTGGAAACGGTCGTTCAATAGTAATTTGATTCAATCGCCTATAATCAATACACATACGGTACTCACCATTTTTCTTTTCATTTAGGACTATGGGCGATGCGAATGGGGAAGTTGATGGTCTAATGATTTCGGCAGCCAGCAACATTCAGCTGAAATATGGCCCGTTCTAGAACAGATCTCACAACGCGATCGTCGTTGAGGCTCCGCACACTCACGTGAAATATGGCCGGGTTTTCTACAGTTATAACAAACAATATCCGACGGTGGACGTATTGATAATTTCTCCCGGGGTCTTTCAATGTCACTATTATTCGTCGTCGTCTTAGGGTGGTACGCGCTATTATAACTGCAATAACTCAAGACGGTTTTCAAAAGTTCGTTACATGTAGGAAAATTCATGACCGACAATATACGCCTCAAGTCCTTATCGTTAACTCCACTTATGAAATATTTTATTATAGATTGGTCACCTAAGTTACCATTTCGCGCAATCGATAAAATTTTGTAATAAAATGTTTCCGGTGGTTCGTTAAAAGATCGTTTCATGTTCATTAATTGCATGTGAATCTCCGCGATATTTATTATTGATGGAAATTCCTTCAAAAACTCGTTCACAAATTCTTGCCAATTAGTGAAAATGTCTCCCGAATCAACCCATAATTTGGCAACTCCCTGTAGTTTGGCTTGCACTGCAAACAATAGAATCTTATCGTCCCAGTTATATGCCCTGCGAAGTTGTTCTATTGTTCTTAATAAATTTATCTGAAGATATCGATTTTTCTGCAGGGTCAAACGATGGCAAAATCGATATTATGTCCCTTATATTGTTCGTTATAAAACTTTGTTGCACACACATCTAATCATTTTGCGTCGTTGGTACATAAAGCAATCCTTGTGGTGTTGGTTGTTGCAATAGCGTTGAATTTCTCAGAACTGATGGGTTATATGAATTTGTTGTAGATGGTTGTCGTGCACATCTTGCATTTTCGTCGCCATATTGTTGTTGCGAATAAACAGAGAATGGAGGAATATCTCCTCTGAAATTACTTCTTGGAATCGTTGAAGAAATCGGATTAGTCGTAGTATAAACGAAATTTGTATTTCCCCTAGTTTCTTGTTGTATACTCGAAGGCATTCCCTCATCTGCCCAGCAAATATTTCGTCCAACAGTAATTGGTACATGAAACCCATCAACACTCTGCCCTGGAACATTATTCGTCGCAAAAAAAAAAAAATAGGCGACACGTATTTTCAGTCTAGAAATGGTTTATCATGTCCGTGAAGTTAAAGTTAACTTTATCTTAGCGGAGACAAAAACCGAGCTATGTTCACTTTGTACAAAAGTTCAGCTAAATAATGAACATAGCTCAATTACGTAGGAAGGAAAAATGAATATTAAATAAAATTATTAATTTTTAATGCGAAACATCCTGTAGGTAAACGAAGCTAAAGCAATTTAATAGAAATATGTATAAAGTGCTGGAAAAAATACAAAGATTTATTGAAAATCCCACATAGTCAGCGAAAATTGGACTATAAAACTGAAAGCTAAAATTTAGAATTTAGGTCACTGTGCCAAAAATCGGCATGGGGGGGATATACCAAGTAGTGGTGGAGACAGCTCTCCCCGAGTAGAATACGAATCTGAAATCAGATTATTCAATTGGTCAACAGTTTTTGAGAAATTTCGGTCTTAAGTTGGAATTCAGATTTTGGGCCGATTTTAGTATTTGGGCCACTGTGCCAAAAATCGGCATGGGGGGGATATACCAAGTAGTGGTGGAGACAGCTCTCCTCGAGTAGAATACGAATCTGAAATCAGATTATTCAATTGGTTAACAGTTTTTGAAAAAATTCGGTCTTAAGTTGAAATTCAGATTTTGGGCCGATTTTAGTATTTGGGCCACTGTGCCAAAAATCGGCATGAGGGGGATATACCAAGTAGTGGTGGAGACAGCTCTCCCCGAGTAGAATACGAATCTGAAATCAGATTATTCAATTGGTTAACAGTTTTTGAGAAATTTCGGTCTTAAGTTGGAATTCAGATTTTGGGCCGATTTTAGTATTTGGGCCACTGTGCCAAAAATCGGCATGGGGGGGATATACCAAGTAGTGGTGGAGACAGCTCTCCCCGAGTAGAATACGAATCTGAAATCAGATTATTCAATTGGTTAACAGTTTTTGATAAATTTCGGTCTTAAGTTGAAATTCAGATTTTGGGCCGATTTTAGTATTTGGGCCACTGTGCCAAAAATCGGCATGGGGGGGATATACCAAGTAGTGGTGGAGACAGCTCTCCCCGAGTAGAATACGAATCTGAAATCAGATTATTCAATTGGTTAACAGTTTTTGAGAAAATTCGGTCTTAAGTTGAAATTCAGATTTTGGGCCGATTTTAGTATTTGGGCCACTGTGCCAAAAATCGGCATGGGGGGATATACCAAGTAGTGGGGATATACCAAGTAGTGGGGATATACCAAGTAGTGGGGATATACCAAGTATCTACTCGAGGAGAGCTGTCTCCACCACTACTTGGTATATCCCCCCCATGCCGATTTTTGGCACAGTGGCCCAAATACTAAAATCGGCCCAAAATCTGAATTCCAACTTAAGACCGAAATTTCTCAAAAACTGTTAACCAATTGAATAATCTGATTTCAGATTCGTATTCTACTCGGGGAGAGCTGTCTCCACCACTACTTGGTATATCCCCCCCATGCCGATTTTTGGCACAGTGACCTAAATTCTAAATTTTAGCTTTCAGTTTTATAGTCCAATTTTCGCTGACTATGTGGGATTTTCAATAAATCTTTGTATTTTTTCCAGCACTTTATACATATTTCTATTAAATTGCTTTAGCTTCGTTTACCTACAGGATGTTTCGCATTAAAAATTAATAATTTTATTTAATATTCATTTTTCCTTCCTACGTAATTGAGCTATGTTCATTATTTAGCTGAACTTTTGTACAAAGTGAACATAGCTCGGTTTTTGTCTCCGCTAAGATAAAGTTAACTTTAACTTCACGGACATTGGTTTATCCCACTTCTGATAATGTCATGGATGCCTTTCCAATAAGAATTCCAACAAATTATAATGTAATATTAAATTCAATTTATTAAGAATCTGAGATCGTCCGAACCGATTGAAAGTTAAAGCCAAACTCACAAAACTAAAAATATTCTGATCTATTACAATTCAATGCGATCATGCGAATGTAACACAAAAAAAATAAGATAAAGAGGAAAAAAAGAAAATACAGAGAATATTATTAGGACTGTTCGTGACACAAGCCACTTTAAACCAAGGTATTTCAAAAACATCGTGCGATAACATTTCTTGCCTTGTCATCGAATTTCTATATTTCATAAAAATTTCGCAATTTGAAATCATGTTGAATATGTCATTATACATGTCTGGCCAATATACTGACTGTCTAGCAAAACTTTGGCATCGTTGTATACCAGAGCTGCCAATTTTGCTGATTTATCGGCATTTTGACGATTTTTGACACAAAGAATAGCAGTTTCCGATTTTTTCCTCGAAAATGACGACATTTACTCCGTTCAAAAATTTGAGAAAATCGAGCAAATTTGAAATCTGAACGGATTTCGATTAAATTTTGCTTACTCTAAGGGTGCTTAATTACATTGTATTAAATTTGAAGACGACCGGTTAGTAGATAGGCTCAATACGACCCCACTTGTTGAAATCTGGCGATAAATATATATGAAGGCTATATATAAATTTCCAATTTTTCCAAATTCAATAGCGTTCGTCCTTGTGCCAAAAAAAGCACTGAACAAAGTTTCATCAAAATCCTGCGAGCAATACATAGACCGACCAATGAACGGACGAATACGAATAGATCGACTCAGGAGGTGATTCTGAGTCAATCAGTATGTTTTATAGAGTCTAAAATCAATAAAACATTATTATAAAATCTGGATGCATTTATTGCTTTTAATGTTTAGAAGCTGAAATTTAGAATATGAAAATAGTTACTGGATGGCGTTCGCGTACTTTTCGGCTATAAATTACTCAGATTGCGTAGTACAAGCATGTAGTAATTATAATAGAATTGTGTGTATTTATATTAAATGAATACTTTGCTATGTTTTTGACCAAAATATATGTTTTATTTTAATATTATTTGAATTCCCGGTTTTTTGACGATTTTTAAAATTCAAGTGCCGATTATGACGATTTTTTCGCGAAAAAATTACGATTTTTCTTAAAATTTTATTGGCAGCCCTGTTGTATACCCATATGACCTTGATGTATATAATTCAAAATAGACTTTCTAATATTGGCATAGACCAAGGAAGGTATAGACATCTCAAGTGAATTCACAGCGCTGTAGTTTGTCTGCACACCGTAGATGGCTCTTTTTCGTCTGCAATTGAGTGATTTTTTAATTTGGCTTTAATTTGTTTTCTTTCCTTTATTATCTCGTTGAAACACCAAATATTGTGAATGTTTATAAAATACTATTCATCCACACCTTTTTTGTAATGCAAATTGACTAATTTATACGGTTATTCTCGTTTTCCAAAAAGAAATTGAGTCACTTGACTGCGCAATTGAGTGGAATGACTGCGCACTGCAAATAAACAAAACCATGGTGAATTATCAAGGTATGTCTCTATATTTTCTTGGTCTATGATATTGGTTGGTATTAACAGCTGATTCTGTTTAAGAAGCAAGTCGTCTATAATATGAATTTCATCCTTCACTTTAAAATACGGCATGGCCTCTTTGTCAACCAACTTCTTATGACCGGGACAACCATCCTTTACATACTTTCTAAATTTTTTCAAAAATCTGATCTTTTTGAGACTCTATTATAATCTCTTCAACATTTGAAAATGAAATTTCAAGATGTGACTTCAACAAGTTACAATGAAGGGTTATCTCTTTATGTGTATCCATCAACACATTTACATCTAAAGGAGATATTGACAACGTGTCAGCTACACCCTTACAAAAAATCGCTTCTGTAAAATATACTCCCAAACATATTTTGCTTCAAGCATATACATTTTTGGGTATTGCCCAAACATTTATATGTTTGATCTCTTCCAATATATAATATGTTTGAAAGCATATTGTTCTAAACAATATATGTTTGGGTAGTCTAAGCTCCAAACATTTTGTATTTTTGCATCCAAATTCAATACTGTTGTCTTCCAAAAAACAATATGTTATTATGTGAACATATAATATGTTTGGAAGCATTTTGCACCCAAAAATATTATATGCTTAAAAAACATTCTCCCAAACAATATTGTGCTCAAAATTTTATTTATTTATTTATATATTTACAATCATAATGAATTATGAAAATAAACAGGTAATATAGGTGCTAACAACATAGGTTTTCGACCTGAATGCTCAAAATTTTGTTTCTGCCTAATTGTATATTCCCCCACATCTTTCTCACTTCCACGAGATTTTTTAGTTCTTAGCACTTTTTTCTGTGATACAAACATTGTAGAAGAAATTATTCAATTTTATGATTTTTTTTTATTTTAATTTTACCTTTTGCCGGACGGGGGTTCGAACAGCGGACCACACAGTTTGTAAGGATCAAAGAAGTAGCAGATCAATTGCCCAAGGAAAAATAAAATGTTAATTTTGTAATAACAAGCAACAACCACCAACTTAATTCAATATAGCTCCCTGTTAAATAGCGCTCCAAGCTACTAAACACATATATGTTTATAGGCTATTTCTAAATTAATATATGTTTGCATCCAAGCATATTATATTTACAAACATTTTATGTCCCAAACATAATATGTTCTAACATATTGACATATATGTCCCAAACATGTTATGCTAGTTTATGAACATTATATGCTTGCACTCAAAAATATTGTGTTTAAAAATTTGTGTTCCAAACATATAATGTTTATAGCCAAACATATGAAAAACAGTCTTTTTCATCCGTGTATATAAAGATACTTGCCTGGCTTATAGACAATTTCCAAATCATAAGCTTGTAGACGATAAACATAGCATAAAGCTTTGTAACCTAGCCGGGACTTTATGCAAAGGCTTGTCAAACAATGACACCAATGGTTTGTGGTCGGTTTCAACTACAACCTTAATTCCATATACATACTGGTGAAACTTGGTACAACCGAATAATATAGCAAATAGCTCTTTTTCTATTTGAGCATATTTTTCTTGTGCACTCGCGAGCGAGGCTGATGCGTATACAATTGGTTGTCCATTGTGTAAGATTGCAGCTCCTACTGCAAATTTCGAGGCATCTACAGTTAATGTTAATCTTTTGTTTGGGTCAAAATAAGTCAAAAATGGACTTTTGATTATTTCTGTTTTTAAATTTCTAAATTCTATATCATGGGCTTCATCCCAATGCCATTGTATGTCCTTCCGTAACAATTCTCTTAAATGTCCATTTTTAGATGATAAATTTTGAATGAAAGTTCCTAAATAATTGACCATACCTTAAAATCTTTGTAACTCGGTAACGTTTTTCGGAGCTGGCATGTCCAAAATTGCCTTGACCTTATTCATATCTGGTCGAACTCCTTTTTCATCGGACACGTGTCCAATAAACAGAATTTCCTTCAAATTAAATTGACATTTTTCTTTATTGAACTTAAATCCAACCCTTTCTGCTCGTTCCAAGACTTTTCGTAATATATTGTTATGTTCTTCGATTTTCTTTGAAAAAATTAAAAAATCATCTATATATATAATCAACCCCTCAATGTCTCTAAAAAGCCTTACAATTTCAGAGTGAAAGATCTCAGGGGCGGCATTTATGCCAAATGGTAACCAACTATTATATATCGATGAAATAAAAAAAGAGCACGCTGTTATATTTCAATCCAGTCTTTATTCAACGAAGGTTGGATCAAGAAGGAAAAGTTTATAATAAGATGTGTAGGTATTAGTTAAGGATGTTAGAATAGAACAACTGTGATAAATACAAGCATGACTTTGTAATACAGGTAGTTACCAGATTAAGTTACAATAGTTCTCCCTGGCTTAACTCGAAAATTTGTTTAAGATATATAGTCATTTAAATAAGTTGGTCCTTTCCGTAATCGTGCAGATCTACGTGGTGAGTCCTGATATTCTGTTTGGTGGCGCTGATTCCTACGTAAAACTGATGGTTGGTTCCTGGCTGGTGTAGTTGCAGGTTCAACAGGGTTCCTATCAATTGATATGGGAAATTCGACCAAATCTTGAATATTCGGTTGATTAAGCTGTGACATTTTTGGAGCTTCCGCTGAATTTGTAGGTTCGGACTTTTGGATAGTTGTTGCTTTCAGCTGATCTATGTGCCGTTTGAGCTCGAAACCATCGTCTAATTTGACTAAGTAATGAAGATGACCATATTTTCGAATTACCGTACCAAGTTTCCAATGGGTTTTATTATTTGAATAGTAATGACTTAAAACTCTCTGTCCTACGCTTAGTTGTCTGGATCGACAATTCTCTTCTGAAATATTCATTCTCTCTGAAATAGGTTTTAGCGCATCCAATTGTATACGAATCTGTCTATTTAGATACCACTCAGAAGGTGTCTTGTTATTCTTAAGCGGGGTTGCTCGGTAATGAAATAAGATTTCCCTTACCTTGTTGCGTATTGGACGAGGGTCATCTTTCATAGCCTTTAAACGCTGCTTTAAAGTTTGAACGTTCCGTTCAGCTAAGCCGTTCGTTGACGGATGTCCCGGTGCTATGAATTTCTGAAATATTCCAACGGTTTTACAAAAGGTTTGAAATTCCTGGCTGCTAAATATCGAAGCATTGTCAGATACGATGACGTCGGGATAGCCATGACGAGCGAAAAGGTCGAGAAGAATTTCTATTGTTATATTCGAAGTTGGTGATTCTTTCGTTATGCCAATTTCGGCCCACTTTGATTTAGCATCTATGACTACTAAGTAGTAGTAACCCTGGAATAGACCGGCGTAGTCGATATGTATCCTCTGCCAATTGTGTTCGGGATCTTCCCAAGTGTGCAGGGGAGATTTCGGAGGGTTGAATTTTACTTTAGCACACGAAGTGCAATTACGTACTTTATTTTCAATGTCTTTGTCTATTGATTTCCAATAGACGTATCTCCGTGCTAACTGTTTCATCTTGGATACTCCTATATGAGTTTTGTGCAACTCTTCCAATACTGCATTCTGCATCGATGTAGGAATAACTACTCGATGTCCCCTGAACACTATATCATTATTTATAGTAAACATTGAGTCTTCCACTCGATTATATTTCAACTCATTGATAATTTTGGATAATTCATCATCCTCGATTGTAGCTTTTTGTAAAGATTTATAGTTCAAAACCAATGTGGAAATTTGGTTGATTATCGATTCGCAGATTTACCTCTTGATCTATCGATGAATATGTTCGCATTAAAAAGTCATTAGCGAGCGGTGCTCTTGACAAACAATCTACATTGACATGATCAATACCTTTCCTGTGAATAACTTCGTAGTTAAACCCCGAAAGAAATGCGGCATAGCGTTGAAGCCGTGCATATGTCATTTGAGGTATTTTAGCATTCTGATGGAAAATCCGAATTAGGGGTTTGTTATCGGTAATTAATTGAAAAAAATCTACCGAACAAATATTGGTAGAAATACTCCACAGAAAAAACTATTGCTAGCGCTTCCCGATCAATTTGCGAATAATTTTTTTCAGCTTCAGTTAATGATCTAGATGCAAAACTGATTGGGCGCTCCTCATCGTTGATAATATGGGACAGAACCCCTGCAACCCCCACTGGGCTTGCGTCACATGCTAACACAATTGGTAGGTTTGGGTTGTATGGTACCAATACACGCTCGCTAGATATTTCAGCTTTGATTTTCATGAATGTGTCATTACATTCTTTGGACCATCTAAATCTTGAATTCTTCTTTGTTAAATTCCTCAAAGGCGCCGTTAAAGTAGAACAGTTTGGAATAAAACGTGAATAGTATGTTACCGTACCAAGGAATCTACGAACGTCATCAATTGATTTTGGAGTCGAAAGATTTTTTATTGCTGATATTTTCTTTTGCGACTTTAGTATTTGATTGTGTCTTATGGTGTGACCAAGAAATTCAATCTCCTCTTTAAAAAAATTGCATTTTTCTTTGTTTATATGAAGATCATAGTCTAACAATTTTTGTAAACACTTACGTAAATTAGATTTACATTCCTCCATTGTAGTCCCATGCACAATTATATCGTCAAAATACGACTCGGATTTTGGTACATCCCGAAGAATTTGATTGATGATCCGGTTGAACTCCGATGGTGCTGTTTTTATTCCAAAAGATAACCTGTTTACCTTATATGTCCCTCGGTGAGTTGACATTGTTTGTATTCGGCTGGATTCTTCGTCGACAGGTACATGTAAGTAAGCTTTGAACAAGTCAAGTTTGCAGAAGAATCTCGAATCTTGTAAGGTGTTAAAAATATCTTCGATTTTAGGTATTGGACTATGTGCTTCTACAAGACGTTCATTGACTCCGACTTTGTAGTCAACACACAGCCTTATTCCTCCATCCGCTTTAGGAATCACAACTAGAGGTGACCCCCAGTCACTGGTTTCTATTTTCTCGATATTGCCTGCTGACTCCAATTGATCTAATTCTTGATTAACTTTTTCGATTAGGGCGTATGGCAATTCCCGTTCCTTATTGAAAACTGGGTTTGCTTCTTTACGTAGAACAAGTGATACCTTATATTGTTTTACACATCCAATTTTAGGCTGAAAGATTTCACTGTATTCCTTTATAATAGATTCGAAAGATTCGTTAGTCTCATTCGATGTTTGTGTTAAATTGATTTCATTCAAATTGATGTTTAATTTTCGGATCCAATCACGACCTAATATAGGGGTATAATTCTCAGGAACAATATAAATTTCGCCTTTGATACACTTTTTCCCATAACCTCCATTAATAACAATTTTACCATCAGGTGTAAATATGTCTTGAGTATAAGACTTGAACGAAATATTTGTTGGTAATAGCGGAATTTTGAGTTTTAGTTCGCTAAACTTGTTACGTGGTAAAATGTAAATCCAGAACCTGTATCCACTTCAAAATCAACTGGATTACCTTGAATATCGATTGTGGCGTAGAATCGATCTCCGTTTTTGGAATTATTTTGTCGAATTTCTACAATATTTAGGACACCATATTCGAGAACTTGATTTGACGTGTTTGCTGTTGTTTTCCCTCTTTTCATTCTTGCCTTCACACACACTTTCACAACGTGACCAGTTTTTTTGCATTCAGCACATTTGAGGTTATACTTGTTGCATTTACAATCTTTGGCATAATGATTGTCTTTACCGCACCTTAAGCAAAGTCCATCTAAACCCAATTCCTTAAAGTCAATTTCAGGTTTTTTGAAACTTTTATTTGATTTCCTTTGCTTAGATTTATTTTTGAATAATTTATTAACCTCAATTGATGTCGATGGTAAATGTTGATGATGGGCAAGCTCTTTGGAGTTACTTTGCGCTGCTTCTAATGCAATAGCTTTTAAATGCTGTTAAATTCTGGTAATTGATCTGTACTTTGAAGCAATTGCCGTTGTTTTTAATGCCACGTATGAATTGTGCGCGTAGGAAAATATCAGCAATGGACTTTTGGCATTGGCATGTAAATCCGCAATCGGCTATGTCCGTCCGTAGCGATGCAACGTATTCTGCTATAGTCTGGTCCTCTTGTTGGTACTTACTCAAAAATTGATGCTGGACAACCAGGACGTTTTGCTTTGGAGACAGATGAGCTTCAAGCAGTTTTATCGAGTCATCATATTCCATGTCGCTGGGCTGATTTGGTGCCGCTAAGGCCATAACTGTGTTGAAGCTTTTAGATCCAATGGAATTTAGGATTAACTTTGCACAATACTGTTTGTTATCATGAATAGTTTTCATCTTTGTGTAGTTTTCGAAACGTTGTCGATAGTTTCGAAAAGACTCCTTCGTTGTGTCCAATGTTTCGAAGTTTGGAACTAAGGCAATATTAGTTACCGCACTGACCACTTGATTTGATGAATTTCCTGAAGAAACGTTTTTTGAAACGCTATCAAGAATTTTCTGCTGCACTTCCATGAACAACTTAAATTGATCAGCATCCATATCGATTTAGGTTATGTTGCTTAATTCGGTGAAATTAAATCCTTTAAATTATTCGATTACAAAAAAACGCAACCTGCCGCTTGTATGATCGTCTCTCTATTCGATTATTGATATTTGGCTCGAACTTTTATTAATTTTCTTCGTCGCCAAATTATTATATATCGATGAAATAAAAAAAAAGAGCACGCTGTTATATTTCAATCCAGTCTTTATTCAACGAAGGTTGGATCAAGAAGGAAAAGTTTACAATAAGATGTGTAGGTATTAGTTAAGGATGTCAGAATAGAACAACTGTGATAAATACAAGCATGACTTTGTAATACAGGTAGTTACCAGATTAAGTTACAATACCACCTAAGGTATCTATATCTTCCAAAAGGTGTATTAAATGTTCAAAGTTTCGAGGATATTTCATTTAATGAAATCATCCAAAACCCACAGTTTGCATCAAGCTTACTAAAAAAATTTTGAACCATTTAATTTGGCTTTACGTCTTCTATATTCGGGAAGGGATAATGTGGACGCAATATGGCCTTATTCAAATTTCTTTGGTCTAGGCAAATTCTCAATTTATTATTCGGGTTTGATACTATAACCATTGAGTTCACCCATTCGGTCGGTTCCGTGACTGGAGTAATAACATTTAATTCCATCATTCTATTTAACCCTTTTTTCAATGGTTCGTGTAGACTAAATGGAATTTTTCTTGGCGGATTAACGACACGTATAATTCCCTCTTTAAGACTTAAATTACAATCGGTTTTTATATGACCTAGTCCACTAAATACATTAGGATATTCTTCGATAATTTTTTCTGTTAGCACATTTACATTTCTAACCAAATTCAGTTTAATAGCCAATTCTAAACCAATAATATTTTTACATTTTAAATCCACAACAAAGAATGTGCTTGAAAAATTTATATTTTCAAAATTTATAGTTAATTTTGTTTTATCTAATATCGGTAATTTTTCTCCACTAAAAGACAAAATATTCATATTACTGGCCTACATACAGTGATTGAGAATCAAAAAATTTGCTGTTGTTTTCGATAAAATATTTGCCTGAGCGCCAGTGTCAACTTGAAAAGTTATTTTGGCTTTATTAACATCTACCTTAATAATCCACTCATTTTTTAATTGAGCATTTGAGTCGACTTCACTTAGTTTACTTTCTTCTACATTATCTCTTACTTCAGTCTGTGTGAGTACCAACAAAAAGATCCGTTTCGTTCTCATTCTCTCATGTTGTTGGGATGACTTGAAAAAACACATTTTGGCATAATGGCCTTGGTTGTGGCAACTGTGACAGTTGACTTTTTCTGCTGGACATTTATATTTATGTAATTGACCACAGCGACTGCACTGTTGTTGAGATTGCGACGGCGACGTTTTTCTGAACGATGATGGCTTTGAAGAGGAGTAGGATGATGATGACGGCGACGACGACGATGGTACATTTAACGGTTTATTAATTCTGGTGTTATTTGGTCGATTTTGATATGACTTTGACGATTTTTGAAGGGCGTTGACAAAATTTTCTTTATATTGCAGCTGGCTAGCGCTTTCCTTAGCAATGGTGATGCTTCTTGTTATTTGGATAGCTTTTTCTAGTGTTAGTCCTTTTTCTCTCAATAGTCTTTCCTTTTCATTAGCAAAGTTTGGAAGCAAACCACAGATGAAAATATCCTTGACCAGGTCCTCTCTCAAGGCTCCAAATTCACAAGACAAACTCAAATTTTTTAACGAAGTGATATACTCTTCGATGGACTCACTGTTGGTTTGTTTCCTGGTAAAAAACTTATGGCGTTCCATCACGATATTTACTTTTGGAATAAAATATGCATCTAGTCTTGTCATTAAATCATCATATTTCACCGAGTCCATATCGACATCCAATGAATTGAACACTTCCAAACAATCTGGTCCTAGGTGATGTAAAAGCAGTGTGGTCAGTTTGTTGCTCCAAATTCGATGCTCGCATAAAGATTTTAAAAAGATTTTTTCCATGCTACACTCACGTTGCTTCCTTTGAGGTTAAGCGGTTCTATAGTTGTTGCCACTGACTGAACTTGTGGACTTGACGACTGGACCTCTGGCTCATCTGCTGGCATTTTGTCTTTAAACTTTTATATATTCTTTTAAATTACTTTTTTTAATTACTTTTATAGCAACATCTTTTTTTTTGTTGTTGTACTTTGTACGTTTATTGAACAACTGACTTCATTTGTTGTCATATATTAGTTACAATGCCGATGACTTACAAACTAAACTTATTACAGTATAACAGGGTGTTTACTACTTATATTTAAAGTAGCTTAAATAGTGTTCACATATTTATTATTTTAATATATTTACACAACACAACCAAAAACTGCTTGAACAACTATAATAATAAAACTGTTGTTTTAGCAAACATTTTTGCTATTATGAGTAACAAAATTTTTTGGGTGTACGAATATATATTTAAAAAGCATGATTAGGATATCTATGTTATGATAACACATACCAATCTGATTACGAAGAATTCTATTAGGCTACCCCAACGTACAAATTATTTTAGTGTAACCATGAAAATACAAAATTTGCGGAAATAGTATTACAATAGATCGTTTTTTTTTTGATAATGAATTTATAGTTGAAATGTATTTGAATTTGAATTGATCTCGTAGTTTTACGTTAAGTTTAAACACCAATTATTGTAACATCCCTGAAATTGAATTGTAAGTATGTATTTGTGCAAACAATGTAAACATAGATCATGTCAAAATTGGCGCAGTTTTGTATCTATCACTCAATAAATGAACTCTGTTTTATTAACATTAACATTTTTAATATTTACCTTCACAATATTGATAAGAACATTAGCTTTCCCAAATAGTTGGTTATAGTGTAATATTGACGAGCCGCGATCTACAGCATGAACTGTAATTTCTACGACAGTGCCGCCCAAGTTAATTAGTGGCCTCACATTTGATATGACACCTGATGACGGATGTATTGCAAAATAACTGTTGCTCTCTGAAAAACTGTAGTATATCTCTCCGTTTAGTCCTAAATCTGCATCTTCTGCTGACGTTCTCAATATGCTGCTATGAATAGGAGTGTCTTCAGTTACTGTAACTGAGTATTCTGTTGGATAAAATAGCGGACTTAAATCATTTCTGTCCAAAACTTGAAGATAGATTGTGCATTCTGTTTCTGATGTGAAGTTTTCCGGATGTCGTTTGCAATTTACTGTTGCTTTTATTCGCAATGTGTATTCTTCGTTCTTTTCCCTATTTAGTACAATATTACTGGTTCTTGTGCGGATTGCCAAGAAAGCAAAATTTCCAACTATACGTTCTTCAGCTTTAAATAACTTATCACGATCGCCGGAAATTATTCGGTACGCAACGTTGCATGTTCTCCCAACTTCCAATCCGATTTTCTCCTCATATGGATTTGGAGTCGCATATGTCCTACCGATGCTATTTTCGGGAATTGTTACATTGTACGAATTTTTTGCAAACTCGATACTATAATGACTACCATGTAACGATTTTGATTCTATAGTTTTGTAATATGTATCTTTTTGTTCAAAACTTTTGGCCAAACAAGCTATTAAAGAAATGAGAAATAAATGAAGGGCCACTGAAGAATTACTCGCCAATAAATATTCATTTGGTTTCAACTTCATATTAGATTTGCCCAGCTCATTATAACGTTCAAATAATCTGCAATAAGAAAAAACACGTTAATAACTATGTCAAACAATGGGTTAAGAAATAGTTTTTGGCACTAAAGGTGGGTACTAAGTTCGAGTTTAGCCGCTAAAATCGCTAAAGTGAAAACTAAATCAGTAAGAAAAATGCATGAAATTATACGTATTTGTTGCAAATTTTATTATAACTTGATGGGGAAAAGCCCAAAGCAAATTTTCACAAAGTTTGTATTCTTTAAAATGGATTATTAAAGAAAAGTAATCGTGAGAAAGTGACGTTTTTAGCGGCTAAACTCGAACTTAATACCCACATTAAACCATAAAATGTCCGTGAAAATAAAGTTAACTTTAAAATTTATGATAACATTGTCTTAACGTTAACAGAGCGTTAACAGAGCTCTGCTAAGTGCTTAACAGAGAAAAAATAATGTTAACTTTAAAAAGAACAAATAGTTAAAATAAAAAACGATCATTGTGCAAAGACTATAGAGGGGACAGTATACACTAGATAGGGTCACGAAAAAAAGTTGATGCGGTCACCCCCCAGTTTTGTAGCATATTCGAAGACAATTTCAGAACACAAAAACTTTTTTTCGTGCACCCTACGACCCCCGAAATACAATTTATTGAGCTGTGTCGTCATTTGAAGTCCGATCGAAAAGAAACGCATACCGTTGTTCGTGGTTGATCAGGGGCTATATTTCGTGCATTGGTCATTTTTGACTCCGACGTCAAATTTGATTTTAAATTTTTTTATTTCGCTTCGTATACCCCTATGACGCCCATTTCTGATAACCATTATAAAGATCTTAATAAAATATGAAACTTTTGCTTTTGAAGTATTTACTTATATTCATAAACAAAAAAGTTACAGAGATTTTAAAAAGTCAATAGGCCACAAAAATTTGGTCAGACTTTAAAAATCATGTAGCGAAAGTTATTGTTAGAATTTTAAAACAGTAGGCTCTCAAATTGTTCTAGCAAAAACACATGCACTTTGTATAACGCAGAAAATGACGTAGTGCAAACCAAAGATTATAGAAGAGGAAGATGGGAGATTGGCTTGCGTCATACCAAATTTTGCATTTACCAGATTAGTTTAATACATGTTTGTAAACTTTTAGTTGTTTTTCGTTTTTATTTTTTAAATGAAAAATGTAATTTTCTTAATGAAACAATGTTAAATTTTAGGCAACAAAAAAAAATATATTTTCCCCTTTATGGAAATTTATTTCGTGCTCTTAATTTCTCTTTATTTGCATTTTAATGCTATGTCAATACTTCTCGTACTTGATTCGAGTATTAAACTAATGTTGTAAATGGTTTGATGTGCTCAGTAGCCAATCTCTCATCTTCCTCTTCTATAATCTTTGGTGCAAACAACGAGATAAACAGGTTTTGTGTTCTAAATGCCTTATAAATTAATTTCGTAGATGTGAATAACGATGTGCATGTGGTTTCGATCGGACATCATGCCAACACAGCAAAATCTATTTGGTGGTGTGTAGGGTGACCTATTGACTTTTTAAAATCTCTGTAACTTTTTTGTTTATGAATATAAGTAAATACTTCAAAAGCAAAAGTTTCAAATTTTGTTAAGATCTTTATAATGGTTATCAGAAATTTGAATCATAGGGGTATACGAAGCGAAATAAAAAAAAATAAAAATCAAATTTGACGTCGGAGTCGAAAATGACCAATGCACGAAATATAGCCCCTGATCAACCACGAACAACGATATGCGTTTCTTTTCGATCGGACTTCAAATGACGACACTGCACAATAAATTGTATTTCGGGGGGTCGTAGGGTGCACGGAAAAAAAAGTTTTGGTGTTCTGAAATTGTCTTCGTATATGCTACAAAACTGGGGGTGACCGCATCAACTTTTTTCTCCTTTAGGCCGTGACTAGTATATACACCCCTCGTATACACCCATATACCAAATTTTGGGGCACGATGAGTAGAATTTAAATCTGAAATAATTTCATAGAGTTCATTGCCAGAATTCGAGATATTTTCACTTTAAGTTGCGATTGAGTTAAAGTTAAAACCAAATGTGACCACTGTGCAAAAACTATAGAGGGGGCAGTATACACCCATATACCAAATTTTAGGGCACGATGGGTAGAATCTAAATCCGAAACAATTTCATAAAGTTCATTGCCGGAATGCTAGGATTAAGCGAAATAAGATGGCTAAAACTGGGACCACACGACTATCTTCAGGGCATCCCTTCCTCTACTCTGGAAATAACCATCACAAAATACGCGGAGTTGGACTGCTCCTAACACCTCACTCTAGCAAATGTCTCCTGGAATTTAACCCTATATCGTATCGAATCATAGTAGCTAGATTTAACTCTCGTTTCCGCAAAATATCGGTAATACAATGCTATGCGCCCACTGAACCTGACGACGACGAAGCAAAAGATGAGTTCTACTCTCAGCTGGATAGTACAATGACCGCCCTCCCTGGAGGTGACATAAAAATAATTATTGGAGACATGAATGCCAGAGTAGGCAACGACAACACAAACATTGAGTCAGTGATGGGCAGAGATGGACTCGGGCCTATTCGCAACGATAACGGCAAACGTCTCATCGATTTCTGCACACGACACAACCTCTTCATAGGAGGTACAAGATTCATCCATAAGGACATTCACAAATACACCTGGGAATGTGTGTGAAGATAAATTCGAATTTGAAATTTGCAGCAAAAACTTAGCCGAGACACAAACTAGCACCAAAAATATTTTTCAAATTCGAATTTAGGATTTCAAATTCGAATTTGGATTTTTAGTATTTGGCTTATTATTTAAAAACTAAGCCGCGTGCGATATAGAGAGTATGCTCATTGGAAAGGGCATGAGCTCAGCTTTCATAATCACAAAAGTCTTCATTAGAAAAGTATTTGTGAATAGCGAAAATTTGAAAACAAAATTTTCAACAAATTTTTACAACGGGCCCACTGTGCCAAAACTAAGCCGCGTGCGATATAGAGACTAGGCTTATTGGAAAGGGCTTGAGCTCAGCTTTCATAATCACAAAAGTCTTCATTAGAAAAGTATTTGTGAAAAGCGGAAATTTGAAAATGCTTTTTCAACAAATTTTTACAACGGAGCCCACTGTGCCAAAACTAAGCCGCGTGCGGTATAGAGACTAGGCTCATTGGAAAGGGCTTGAGCTCAGATTTCATTTCCACAAAAGTCTTCATTAGAAAAGTATTTGTGAAAAGCGAAAATTTGAAAACAACATTTTCAACAAATTTTTACAACGGGCCCACTGTGCCAAAACTAAGCCGCGTGTGATATAGAGACTAGGCTCATTGGAAAGGGCTTGAGCTCAGCTTTCATAATCGCAAAAGTCTTCATTAGAAAAGTATTTGTGAAAAGCGAAAATTTGAAAACTAATTTTCAACAAATTTTTACAACGGGCCCACTGTGCCAAAACTAAGCCGCGTGCGATATAGAGACTAGGCTCATTGGAAAGGGCTTGAGCTCAGCTTTCATAATCACAAAAGTCTTCATTAGAAAAGTATTCGTGAAAAGCGGAAATTTGAAAATGTTTTTTCAACAAATTTTTACAACGGGCCCACTGTGCCAAAACTAAGCCGCGTGCGGTATAGAGACTAGGCTCATTGGAAAGGGCTTGAGCTCAGATTTCATTTCCACAAAAGTCTTCATTAGAAAAGTATTTGTGAAAAGCGAAAATTTGAAAACAAAATTTTCAACAAATTTTTACAACGGGCCCACTGTGCCAAAACTAAGCCGCGTGTGATATAGAGACTAGGCTCATTGGAAAGGGCTTGAGATCAGCTTTCATAATCAGAAAAGTCTTCATTAGAAAAGTATTTGTGAAACGCGAAAATTTGAAAATGCTTTTTCAACAAATTTTTACAACGGAGCCCACTGTGCCAAAACTAAGCCGCGTGCGGTATAGAGACTAGGCTCATTGGAAAGGGCTTGAGCTCAGATTTCATTTCCATAAAAGTCTTCATTAGAAAAGTATTTGTGAAAAGCGAAAATTTGAAAACAAAATTTTCAACAAATTTTTCCAACGGGCCCACTGTGCCAAAACTGAGCCTCGTGCGGTATAGAGACTAGGCTCATTGGAAAGGGCTTGCGCTCAGCTTTCATACCCACGAAAGTCTTTATTAGAAAAGTATTTGTGAAGAGCGCAAATATCAAAATCAAATTTAAAAAGAAATATCATATTGAAAATAAATAAATCCAATTTATTTATTTAGCATAACATGCCTAATTTTAAACAATACTTCGTTAAATTATTAAATTAAATTTGATACTATTTTGTTTATTTAATTTGGTAATTTGACATTACGAAGCAGGTTCAACATTTTCTTTTACATACAAAATGAGCGCTTTTTCAAGAAATGTATGTTATTTTCATTTTTTAATTCAATTGGCAGTTCATTAAATAATTGAAGCCTATTATATAATAATAAATATAAAAAATATAAACTCTTAAACAATTGCAAAAAAATATTTCTTCGCCTGGTAAAATAATTATAAATAAATAAATAATAGAAAATTATACAATTGATTGTCTCTAATAAAAAATTTAGTTTTCTACCAAAATCAAATTTTTTAACTGAAGCAATTAAAAATTAAGTGAAAGTGCCGAAGAAAACAATTGCTTTTTTAACCAAGAATATTTTTTATTTCTAATTACTTCTATGATTAATCAGTTAAAAGTTTAATTGGAAATACGTTGGTAGTATTTTCTGTGTATTTCTGTGTATGGTCTACTATGAGTTTTTAATTAATTTTTAGGTTTTTGCACAAAAAATTTTGTTTACTTTTTTATCACGAAATTAATTGAACCAATTAAAAAATTAATCGACACTATTATTTATTTGTAGTTTAATTAATCATAAATGAGTAATGATACAATAAACAGTTTATTGGCATACTTTAAAAATTAATTGAATCAACACTACAATTGATTTTAATTTCCGAATTAATTAAGTATTTTTGTAATTTGTGATTGATGCTATCTACTTCTTTATGTAAGCAATTTCAATAAAAATAAAATTGCTTCAGTGAAAAAATAGTGTTTTGCTATCGTAATCAATTACACTTTTAACCCTGGAAAGTCATCCTTATTTTTTGTACACTAACGTCATCCTTCGTCATTTTGACTACGGCTTATTTCAAGACGCTATAATTTACATCGTAAGCAAAAATGAGAACCAAAATTGACTTTATTTTCTTATTCAATTAGTTTTTAATTAGTATAAAATAAAAATTCACAAAATAGTTCAATTAGTATAACTAAAATTTATGATCTCCCAATCGACTAAAATGGATTTTAAATCGAAAATGAAATTACGCGTCGTCATTTTGACGAACGATGACTGTCCAGGGTTAATGGAATCAATTGGATTTAATTAAATTAATTAAATTCGCGGACAAAATGATTCGGAACCGCGAAAGAACAAAATCTTCATCACGCAGCAAAAATACCACCAATATATTTTAAATCAAAGTTTTAATTAATAATTTAATTTAAAATCTATTTAATCACAATTTAGTTGATTTCATTGTTTGTTTAGTTAAAACAAAAATCAATTGCAAAATTGAATTGGAACAACTAATTTTTTAGTTGTTATAGATGATTGATATTATCATTTTCGTGATAGAAAAAAATTTATTTAAAAATTGATTGGAGCAATTAATTTTACGATATATCAAAATTTTGTTTTTCGCATTCAAACGCAGTGAACATAAAAGTTTATTGATAAATATCAGCTGTTCCCAAAGTGTGAGTGCTACGCAGAAAAAATATCTTCAACACATTTCCTTTGAAAAAGTTGATAGAAGTTGAAAAATTTTCCAATTAATAAATTAATTGATGCAATTAACTTTTTAATGAAAAAATTAATTGAGTTTTGCAATCAACGTCAATTAAATTTTTAATTTAGTCATTTAAAAAATTAAATCAAATTTGCTCTTGACCTCAATTATTTTTTTTAATGTCATTTTCGTGATTTAAGAAATTTCAATTAAATAAGTAAATGTATCAATTAATTTCGTGATTGGATCAGAAAAAAAACATATTTGTGTGTATACAAAAAAGAATATTGACAATATTGAGAAATTGTTTATCCTTTAAATAAAACTTTAAAATTTAATTACATCTATATGGTGAAGACTTTTGTGATTATGAAAGCTGAGCTCAAGCCCTTTCCAATGAGCCTAGTCTCTATACCGCACGCGGCTCAGTTTTGGCACAGTGGGCCCGTTGGAAAAATTTGTTGAAAATTGTAGTGGTATGGTTTGAGGATACATTGACATCACTGACAACTGTGCCCAGCTGACGACTGAAAATAGACAATTGCATGGACATTGACATTTTCTCTTTGTAAACTAATTCTTTTGTACGGCGAATTCAAGAACAGGTTTTGATGGAGAATTTTTTGTGATAACGGTTTCTATTGCACTATCGAAAAAAAAAAATCAGATATAGAGAAATTTGATCAATGATTGCGATAGTATTTTTTGGACCACGTGTGGAAGGAGAAGTAACACTGCACATTAAATTTTTAACTACAATAGAAAAAAAAGATCCGGAACTTTTGGGAAAGTGGGTTTGCAACCCTTGAAATCATTTCTTGTTGAAAACACAATTGGTTGTAAGCAGAGGCGATACTGCAGTAAAGCTTTAAAACATCATTCGGCCAAGATAGCCACAAGTTTTTAAACTTTTATTACAATTCGTGGCCAAGGTGTAAGCAGCCCAGATTAACCTGCTAAATAATTCCGAGAAATTACACGATAGCTTGTATTAAACCCGGAACGAACATTAATATTCAGGGCATGCAACAAAAAGTGATACAGTGATCGATAAGAGGCCTGAATACAAATAACATCTTCCTTGAAGTCCTGCGCTATGCCTAAAACCCAAAGGATCTTGATGTCGTGGGCTAACCTCCATTAAAGAAGCTAACCTCCATTAAAGAAGCTATATATATATATATATATATATATATATATATATATATATATATATATATATATATATATATATATATATATATATATATATATATATATATATATATATATATATATATATATATATATATATATATATATATATATATATATATATATATATATATATATATATATATATATATATATATATATATATATATATATATATATATATATATATATATATATATATATATATATATATATATATATATATATATATATATAAATTTTTTAATATTACTATTATTTTGGTTGTTTTGATTTATCGTATAAAAGAATAATTATTTACATACACTTGAAGTTAGACTCTATTTTGATGAGACCAAACACTCGCTTGTGGGCTAGACAAGAAGAAGAAGGCAGATCTAGTACTCCTATCCCATCGGGTGACTCTTTACTTGACACAACTGTCTTAGAGGGTTTTGGGGAAAGCGATTCCACTATTGTCGAGGTTAATAGAAACTCCGGTGAAATGGCGGAAAGTGGTGAAGGGCAACAGGGTGCTGAGGCTTTGCCACAGTTAATTTCTCAACAAATACGAAGTGAAGTTTCTTCCATGGAAGAGAGACTTCTTAGTAGAATATCGACTATGTTAGGTTAGGTTAGGTTAGGTTAAAGTGGCAGCCCGATTAAGATTCAGGCTCACTTAGACTATTCAGTCCATTGTGATACCACATTAACTAAAAGTACCTATTACATATGGGCACTTCTAGTTTTAACCGCTGAACCTTCTTGATTATTTTTCTTTGTTGAACCAACCAGATTGTTCCAAAAACATTAGCAGACTGCTTAAGTTAACGTTTTCCAGATCCGCCAGTAGTCTGAAGCTATATGCTCCTAAAAGTTGCTTGCGCTTTACACAAAATACAGGACACTCACACAAGAGGTGTTTAATTGATTCTTTTTCCTCCGCATCATGACAGCCCATACAATAGTCATTATACTTCGCGCCAATAGTTTTTGCAAAATCGCCTATCAGGCAGCGACCCGTTATAGCAGATATCAGGAGTGATATCTGACGTCTCGAGAACATTAGCATATCTAGTGTGCGGTTTAAGTTGAAATGGGGCCATATTTGCTTGGTGTCGTTACAACCCCTGCAATTCTCCCATCGAACATTTGCCATCCTAACAGCCTTCTCACGCAGCATGAGCTTGCAGGTAGCTAGGGGCATACCAACAAATTCCAGTTCCCCTGGAATATGTAAGGTAGTCCCTAGCCTTGCCAACTCATCCGCTTCGCAGTTCCCCGGTATGTTCCTATGGCCAGGCACCCATATTAGGTGAATATTGTACTGCTCAGCCATCTCATTGAGAGATTTGCGGCAGTCGATGGCCGTTTTCGAGTTGAGGAACACAGAGTCCAAGGATTTTATTGCAGGTTGACTGTCTGAGTATATATTAATGCCAATATTTGTTGGAACATTACTTCTCAGCCAATTCGCCACCTCTCTTATTGCTAATATTTCAGCCTGAAAAACACTACAGTGATTAGGTAATCTTTTCGCTATTCGAATTTCCAGATCTTTAGAATATACTCCGAACCCCACTTGTCCATTCAATTTGGAGCCATCAGTATAGAAATCTATATATCTTTTATTCCCCGGGGTCTGTGTACACCACGCCTCACTGTTGGGAATTAGAGTTTCAAACTTTTTGTCGAAAAGTGGTTTTGCCAGGGTATAATCCACTACGTCAGTGGTTTTGCCAGGGTATAATCCACTACGTCGACTATGTTAGAATCTCAAAGACAGGTTACGCCTGAATTCCCTAGGGAAATGCCACCGAATGCTAGAAGATCTAGGGGAGGCAGAGGTAGAAACCACAATAGATTTTCAGGGAATCATAATTTTACTAATCACCAATCGAACGACCATATGAATCGAAACTCAGTGCAAGGTACGGAACAGAATTTAGAGAATGAGGGAAGAGAGAGTCAGATCCGTACATCGACCGAGATAGACGAATTGCTAAGGAGGGTACAATCACTCAATATTAATCGGAATGACGGTAGACGCTTGGAAATGCATCGCTGGAATATTTCATTTTCTGGTGATGGTACAGGTTTACGGGTAGATGAATTTTTGATTCGTGTTCAGCATATTGCAAATACTCAAGGCTATTCTCTCGAAGAGGTAACGAGAAATATTTATATTCTTTTAAACGGTTTAGCGGCTTCTTGGTACTTTTCTTGGCTCACTAGAAATCAGAATCCCACATGGATAGAATTTAAGAATCAATTAAGGGATCATTTTCGCACAGCTGATACAGATTGTGACATAGAGCACACTATGATGAATAGAGTTCAAAGACCAACTGAGAGTTTCGATCAATTTTATCATGTTATTACTGAATTGAATTCTAGAATGGAAAATCAAAGATCGGACGCGGATTTGATTGAAATTTTGAAAAGAAACGTAAACCCGAAAATGACAGTTTTCATACATAACTCTAAAAGTAGAATTTTGTCAGAATTTTTAAAGGAATGTCGTAGAGCAGAAAGGGACATAGCAAAGGTCGAGAGTAACATGAACCGGAACAGGTCAAGGGTGAATGAGATTAATTTGGTTGAGGAGTTATTGCCAATCGGACATGAGGAAACACCTCAGGTAGATGCAGTGTATATGAATACTAAACGTGACACTTCTGATCATTCGAAATTGACATGTTTTGATTGTAAGAAGATAGGACATATCGCGATTAACTGCCAGGAAAAATCAAATAGAATTTTTTGTTATCGATGCGGTCGCGACAATTATGTTGTTTCCAATTGCCCGGACTGTAAGGGAAAAAACTTTCGGCAGAGTTGGGTAACCGGGGTCCCGAACTCATAGATAATATACCCGGATTTGACTTCAAAGATGATACACGTACTTTTCAACAAAATCTTCTCGGCCATGACACCATAATTAACCCTGACTTACAATTAGAAATTGAAAATGACTTATCTGACATACCACATGAATTTAGAGACTCATTTATGAAGAGATGGCGACATTATAAGGAAGTGCGGGACGATATATTCAGCGAATCTGGTGTGGGATATATGCCTTCGGCACGAATTTTAAGGACTAGACAGCGTCATAAGGAGCTTAGATCTGAACATAGACGAGTTATTAGCACAGTCATACATGATGAAGGGACAGATATACGTCCATACGCTGAGGTTGTATTATGGGGTAATTCGATTTCAGGCTTACTCGACAGTGGGGCCAGTGTGAGTGTTCTAGGGGGTGGTTCTTTGCAATTTTTGCGTGATAATGGAATTGAATTTCGCCCATTTAAATCATCTCTTGAGGTTGCAGATGGAGCTTCGTCGACCGTAGTAGGAAAGATTCATACCGAAATTTCATACAAAGGTCAAACAAAGACTATAACGTTGTACATTGCTCCGGATCTAAAGCAATCGTTGTATTTAGGATTCGATTTTTGGATTCTTTTCGGGCTTGATAAATTTGTCGTATCAGAGATTTTGGCTCCAAGTTGCTCTGTAGATACGAACGCCCACATTTTGAACCCAAATCAAGGAATATTGGTGGAAAAGGTTAAGTCAATGTTTCCTTCCTTTTCGAAACTTGGCCTTGGCAAAACCCACCTGATCGAACATCACATCGATACTGGTAATGCGACACCTATCAAGAAAAGGCACTATCCCATATCGCCTGCTAAGGAGGCTCTTCTATATGAGGAATTGGATAGGATGCTGGCATTGGGTGTCATAGAGGAAAGTAGAAGTCCCTGGTCTTCACCAGTGGCGACAGTAGTGAAGCCAGGTAAGACCAGGATATGTTTGGACAGTAGAGACCTCAATAAAGTGACCGTTAAAGATGCCTATCCAATTCCCCATATAGAAGGGCTTCTCATGCGGTTATCGGATATCTTTTATATATCTGCCCTCGACCTAAAGGATGCCTTTTGGCAGATCCCTTTGGCGAAAGATTGCAGAGAAAAAACAGCATTTACAGTAGCTGGTAGACCTCTCTATCAGTTTACTGTAATGCCGTTTGGTCTCTGCAATTCTCCTCAAACTATGATGCGCCTTATGGATCTTGTCATTCCGGCGGAATTGAAGGTCAGAGTATTCGTATACTTAGACGATTTACTCGTTTTTTCTCGGACGTTCGAAGAGCACATCGCTTTACTTGAAAAGGTAGCTAGGTGCATTCAGTTAAGTGGCCTTACTATAAACTTAGAAAAATCACGATTTTGCATGAAAGAGGTGAACTACTTAGGTTTTTTGATAGGAAATGGCGTAATTCGAACATCTGATGAGAAAATTAGTGCAATTCGTGATTTTAAGATTCCAAAGACACCGAAGGAGGTTCACCGATTTCTTGGCATGGCCAATTACTATAGAAAGTTTGTTCGGGATTTTTCAACCCTAAGTGCTCCCTTATCTGACCTTCTTAGGAAGAACAGTAAGTTTACCATGACCGAAGACGCCTTGAAGTCACTGGAACGGATTAAGGACGCTCTCTGTACAGCTCCGGTTCTTGTGCATCCAAATTATTCGAAACCCTTCATCATCCAGTGTGATGCATCATGTTCCGGTATTGGAGCTGTTTTGTGTCAGCTGGATGATGAAGGCTTTGAAAGACCAATCTACTATTACTCCAAGAAGCTGAACAAGGCCCAGCAAAATTACTCGGTGACCGAGCTAGAGTGTTTGGCTGCGGTTTGTGCTGTACAGAAATTTAGGCCGTACATTGAGATGCTCCCATCATCACCGACCATGCAAGTTTGCAGTGGTTGATGAGGCAGAGAGATCTCTCGGGTCGGTTAGCTCGCTGGAGCTTGTCACTGGCTGCATATGATTTTGAAATAGAGCATCGCAAGGGCAGTGAGCACATCGTGCCGGACACTCTATCTCGGGCATTTAGTAATGAGCTGGCCTCATTTCATCCTTGTATAGTAGAGGTCGATTTGAATTCACCAGAATTCGACGCTGACGATTATAAGGACCTCCGTCGTAGTATTGGGGAGAACCGTGAATCTTTACCAGATTTAAGGGTTGAGGACAAATTTGTCTATAAAAAGACCGAATTTTCTACTGGTGATCATATTTCTGATACGCTCTCCTGGAAGCTCTGGGTACCCGCAGGTCTCACGGAGTCTATGATCAGGTCGGCACACAACCCACCACAGGCTGCGCATGGTGGTATCGGGAAAACACTTGAGAGGTTGCGCCGAAACTATTATTGGCCACATATGGCGAGCCAGGTTAGGTCCTATGTCTCACAATGCGACACATGCAAGATGTCAAAAGCCCCCAACTACATAACAAGGCCACCAATGGGCGCCCAGAGCGACATAGAGAAACCTTTTCAAAAACTCTACGTAGACCTGTTGGGTCCATACCCACGTTCCAAACGAGGCCACACAAACATATTGGTCTGTCTGGACCATTTCTCAAAATTTGTTTTCGTTGAACCCATTAGGAAAGCTTGTAGTACTTCAATTATAAATTATTTAGAGGGACACATTTTTTCGGTTTTTGGCGTGCCAGAGTGTATACACACTGACAATGGTCGTCAATTCATTGGAAAAGAATTCAAAGAGTTTTGCGAGAGATATGCCGTAAAGCAGATATTCACAGGAGTTCATGCACCTCAGAGCAACGCCTCTGAGAGAGTTAATCGCTCAATACTCGCAGCAATAAGGTCGTACATCGGCAATGATCATTCCGACTGGGATGAACACCTGCATTCAATTGCATTATCTCTTCGTAGCTCTTTACATTCTTCCATTGGATCGTCACCATACTATGTGTTATTTGGCAGACAGATGATTGTACATGGGTCATCTTACCCTATTTTGCGTAAATTGCAATCGGTAAACGATAGTGAAATTACCGTGATTTCCAAACCAGATACTATGAAGCTAATCGACGAGTCAATTAGGAATAATTTGAGGAAGGCCTACGAGAAATCGGCCCGATCTTACAACATGAGGACGCGAAAAGCTAATTACAGTCCTGGACAGGAAGTATTCCGACGAAACTTCCAACTTAGTGACTTCAGCAAAGCCTTTAATGCCAAATTGGCCCCAAAATATCTTAAAGCTAGAATACATTCCAAAATTGGAAATAATTTGTATAAATTGGAAGACCTAAGAGGAAGAGTCGTCGGAGTATTTCATGCCAAGGACTTGAGAGTTTGAGCCCGGCTTTGGTCGATTAGTGGGTCGAGCCACACGGGAAGTTAAGTGAAGGGATAGGGAAACTACTCATACCAGTTCTCAAAATCTTTCCTATCTCAGGTTCTGGAAAGTTTTGATGGTGTAGTGGTATGGTTTGAGGATACATTGACATCACTGACAACTGTGCCCAGCTGACGACTGAAAATACACAATTGCATGGACTTTGACATTTTCTCTTTGTAAACTAATTCTTTTGTACGGCGAATTCAAGAACAGGTTTTGATGGAGAATTTTTTGTGATAACGGTTTCTATTGCACTATCGAAAAAAAAAATCAGATATAGAGAAATTTGATCAATGATTGCGATAGTATTTTTTGGACCACGTGTGGAAGGAGAAGTAACACCGCACATTAAATTTTTAACTACAATAGAAAAAAAGATCCGGAACTTTTGGGAAAGTGGGTTTGCAACCCTTGAAATCATTTCTTGTTGAAAACACAATTGGTTGTAAGCAGAGGCGATACTGCAGTAAAGCTTTAAAACATCATTCGGCCAAGATAGCCACAAGTTTTTAAACTTTTATTACAATTCGTGGCCAAGGTGTAAGCAGCCCAGATTAACCTGCTAAATAATTCCGAGAAATTACACGATAGCTTGTATTAAACCCGGAACGAACATTAATATTCAGGGCATGCAACAAAAAGTGATACAGTGATCGATAAGAGGCCTGAATACAAATAACATCTTCCTTGAAGTCCTGCGCTATGCCTAAAACCCAAAGGATCTTGATGTCGTGGGCTAACCTCCATTAAAGAAGCTAACCTCCATTAAAGAAGCTAACCTCCATTTCGTCGTTCGAGATGACAGATGACTATTCAATTCTTTCAATTCAACCATAAAAGGAAAAAAAAAAAAGAATCTAAATTTGTTGTCCTTACTATATTTTTCTTTTCTAATTTTTTTAAATTTTTTTTATTTAATATCAATCTAATTAATTGAATATGAATTAATTGTTGTACTAAGAAAATTGTATTTAAAATTATTAACATCAATCTCATTATTCTCTTTTTACCTAGAGGAATCAAAGACAAATTAAATTGTTTGACACCAATGTCTAAGATCTAGCTTAGATCAAGCCAACAATAACGACGATTTTGAGCGCTCAACATCGACCAAGACATATTCTTGTAAGTGGCTGCAGAATTAATGAATGACTTATCCTTCAAATTAAAGGACCTGAAAATGTAAGTTATATTTTGATTACTCTATGGTACTAATCCCTTGATGAAAATAGAAAACAAGTTTGGTGTTGATACTTTTAACATAAGTAATTTGGAATTAATTTTGAAACAATAATAATAGTTACCATGAGCTTGTAAACTGTTATTTTATTTTTGGGGAAATATGATTGATAACTCATATGTAGCCTAAATCCTACTTGGGTCACAATTTTGGGGCTATTGCAAATACAGGTCGATCAATAGCCAAGGATAGGTTTTGAGCCTATACGGGGTGGGTAGACCCATGGATGACACCATCGAACATCCTAAAGTGACTGGACTAACGTGTGACAAATGTGTGTTTACGATGTGACAGGTAAGACTGGTAGGTTTATTTTTTTTTTATTTGTTTATAGTCCTGATGAGAGTCGAACCCATAGCCGGGTGGTGAAATAAGGCAGACCAATATCACTCGCCTCCTCTTTCCTCTGCTTTTGAGCATTGGATGACCCAGGACTACAACAAAATTTTGTTTTCAAATTTTCGCTTTTCACAAATACTTTTCTAATGAAGACTTTTGTGGAAATGAAATCTGAGCTCAAGCCCTTTCCAATGAGCCTAGTCTCTATACGGCACGCGGCTCAGTTTTTAAATGATAAGCCAAATACTAAAAATCCAAATTCGAATTTTAAATCCTAAGTTCGAATTTGAAAATATTTTGGTCCAGGTTTGTGTCTCGACTAAGTTTTTGCTGCAAATTTCAAATTCGAATTTTTCTTCACACACATACAAAATGCCAGTGGTAGATATTGGCCTGCACCAAAAACCAAAATTAAAAAATCAAAATTTTCATGTAGGGTATTTGAGATATAGCGTCACCGATATCGGATATATAGTCCCGATATTGGATCTCCTAGGTTAGGTTAAGGTTAGGTTGAAGTGGCAGCCCGATTAAGATTCAGGCTCACTTTGACTATTCAGTCCATTGTGATACCACATTAACTAAAAGTACCTATTACATATGTGCACTTCTAGTTTTAACCGTTGAACCTTCTCGATTATTTTCTTCTGTTGAACCAACCAGATTGTTCCAAAAACATTAGCAGACTGCTAAAGTTAACGTTTTCCAGGTCCGCCAGTAATCTGAAGCTATATGCCCCTAAAATTTGCTTACGCCTTACACAAAATGCAGGACACTCACACAAGAGGTGTTTTATTGATTCCTTTTCCTCCGCATCATGACAGCTCATACAATAGTCATTATACTTCGCACCAATAGTTTTTGCAAAATCGCCTTTCAGGCAGCGACCCGTTATAGCAGATATCAGGAGTGAAATTTGGCGTCTCGAGAACACTAGCATATCTAGTGTGCGGTTTAAGTTTAAATGGGGCCATATTTGCTTGGTGTCGTTACAACACTTACAATTCTCCCATCGAACATTTGCCATCATGGCAGCCTTTTCACGCAGTAAGAGCTTGCAGGTAGCCAGAGGCACACCAACAGATTCTAGTTCCCCTGGAATATGTAAGGTAGTTCCTAGCCTTGCTAGCTCATCTGCTTCGCAGTTCCCCGGTATGTTCCTGTGGCCACGCACCCATATTAGGTGAATATTGTGCTGCTCAGCCATCTCATTGAGAGATTTGCGGCAGTCGATGGCCGTTTTCGAGTTGAGGAACACAGAGTCCAAGGATTTTATTGCAGGTTGACTGTCTGAGTATATATTAATGCCAATATTGCGTGGAGCATTACTTCTCAGCCAATTCACCACTTCTCTTATTGCTAATATTTCAGCCTGAAAAACACTACAGTGATCAGGTAATCTTTTCGCTATTCGAAGTTCCAGATCTTTAGAATATACTCCAAAACCCACTTGGCCATCCAATTTGGAACCATCAGTGTAGAAATCTATATATCTTTTATTCCCCGGGGTCCGTGTACACCACGCCTCACTGTTGGGAATAAGAGTCTCAAACTTTTTGTCGAAAAGTGGACTCGCCAAAGTGTAATCCACTACGTTAGGCACATCTGGCATTATTTTGAGGACCGAACTGTGACCGTAACTTTTTTCTGACCACAGCGATAGCTCGCGCAACCGCACAGCCGTTGTTGCAGCTGACTGTTTGGCCAAAATGTCTAAAGGCAATAGATGCAGTATGACATTAAGGGAGTTTGTCCCTGTCTTGCTGAATGCACCTGAGATACACAAGCACGCCATACGCTGAACTTTGTCTAAACTTGTCGGCTGGTGAAGTGCCGGCCACCAGACTACAACACCATATAGCATTATAGGTCTAACCACTGTCGTGTATAGCCAATGTACAATTTTTGGTTTTAGTCCCCACTTTTTCCCTATTGCCTTTTTGCACGAGTATAAAGCTACCGTTGCTTTCCTCGCCTTTCTTCAATATTAAGCTTAAAGTTCAGCTTCCTGTCCAAAATAACGCCAAGGTATTTTGCAAACTCCCTAAAGGGAATTTCAATACCCCCTAAGGAAATGGGCCTAACCGTGGGAGTTTTACGATCTTTGCAGTACATGACTAGTTCTGTCTTTGACCATTATCTTTCGCCCATTTCTCAGTCATCCGGAGGGCTCTCTGTATAATATCTCTTGATGGGAATTTTCCCCTGACTGCTAGCGCCACATCATCTGTGTATGCCACCATTTTTATCCTTTCTTTTTCTAGGGAAACTAGAAGGTCGTTTATAGCAACATTCCAAAGAAGAGGTGATAGAACTCCTCCTTGAGGAGTGCCTCTGTTCACATACCTTTGTATGTTTGCTTGTCCTAGTGTGGCTGAAATGCGTCTCTTCCTTAGAAGTTCGTCTAACAGCCTAAGTATACCTGGATCAACATTCAGAGTTGTCAGTCCATTTAATATCGAGCTCGGATGGACGTTATTGAACGCCCCTTCGATGTCTAGAAACGCCACGATTGTGTATTCTTTGACAGATAGTGAGCTTTCAATAAAGCTGACTAGTTCATGTAATGCCGTCTCAGTAGACCTGCCCTTCGAGTATGCATGTTGTCGTTCGAGAGCAAACTTGAATCGATGCTAGTTCTAAGATTAATATCTATCATCTTCTCCAGAGTCTTAAGTAAGAATGAGGATAAGCTGATTGGTCGGAAATCCTTCGCCCTCGAGTAAGAGGCTTTTCCCGCTTTAGGTATGAAAACGACTTTTGTTTCCCTCCACTTTCCTAGGATATATGATAAGTTGATACATCCTTTATATATCGTCGACAACCAGGGGATAATTTTGTCAGTTACTGCTTGTAATTCCATCAGGTCCGGGGGATTTGAATGGTCCAAAGCTATTTAGCGCCCGTCTTATTCTAGTTTCCGATACAATTTCCTCGACAGGAAACGACCGCTGAGCAACTGTGGCACCGCCAGTACATGGTTCAACCGTCTGATTTACAGGAAAATGTGTGTCCAATAGTACCTCCAACGTCTCCT
This sequence comes from Haematobia irritans, assembly GCF_050003625.1. Lineage (NCBI taxonomy): Eukaryota > Metazoa > Arthropoda > Insecta > Diptera > Muscidae > Haematobia > Haematobia irritans. Next base: position 74,162,341 of record NC_134400.1, on the reverse strand, counting down.
CACTGGACGTTGTCCAATCGCCCTACGATGTTTTAATGAAACCTGGAGCGGAGATCGTGGATGCTAGCACCTTCCGTAGTCTGGAAGCCTCGGACGTATTCTCAATGCTGCTGCAGTAATCATTCCAAGAGTTATGTTGAGCCTTTCTCAGTTCTCGCTTGTATACTCTCAGATTCTTCTTATAAGCGTCCCAATCCACAGGAGCTCTGGTGGACTTTGCTTTGTTAAAGAGCTTCCTGCACGATTTCCTCATATTACCTAACTCCGTAGACCACCATGGTGGTCGATTTTTCCCCCTTGGCTTCCCTTTAGGGCATGCAGCTTTCAGTGAAATGTTGAAGGCCTTAGTAATCCTCTCCACTGCGTGTTCGATAACTTGCACAGTGCTCATATTTGTCTCTGGTATTTCCGGTATCGTCATATTGAACGATTCCCTATACCTATTCCAGTCAGCTTTCCTAACATTTGGCGGAAATATGGTCTTGGTGGTATGAACATCAAATTTGAAACTGATGTAGCGATGATCTGAGAAACTGTGTTCACTTAAAACATACCACTCAGATATCATTTCATTCAGTTCTTGCGAGGCCAAGGTGATGTCCAAAACCTCTTGCCTGTTTTTAGTGACAAAGGTTGGGGCATCTCCCTTGTTGCAAACTACCAGATTAGTACCCAAAATAAACTCTATTAGCGACTCTCCCCTTGCATTAGTATCACTACTTCCCCATATACTATGATGCGCATTCGCATCGCATCCCATAATGAGTTTCGTCTTTGTTTTAAGTGACTCCTCAACTAAGGTCTTAACGGCGCATGGAGGCATCTCCCTGTCATGTCCCATATAGACCGAAGATACCCAATATTTGCATTTGGCTATTTCTAAATTGGCAACGACAGTGTCTGCATTGCAAATTGAAGGAAGCAGAAACAAGTTAAGCTCGTTTTTAGCAATTATACAGGGTCGAATTACATCATTACCAGTATACTGCAATAGTTTGAACCCCGGAGTACTTAATTCACATATTTTGTGTCTATAAACATATGGTTCTTGAATAAGAACTATGTCTATGTCCCCTTTCATCAGGAAAACGTTTAAGGCAGCACATGCAGCCTTACAATGATGAAGATTTATCTGGAGGATCCGTAGGACCATCGAGATTTTCAACAACCGTCACATCAGCCGCTTCAATCGAGTCATCAAGAATGTCCTCTTCAGAGATATCGGTGACTCTCGCAATAACCATAGGTTCAACTTTGGTGAGTTCTGAGGCAGTAGAAGCCTCCTCACGCATACGGTATCTATCCATGTCTTCAACTTTGGTATCCCCCTCGACTTCGCAAGAGGATCCGCTTACTTCTGATTCAGACAGAGGCTTGTCCATTTCTGAATCCTTTAGCTGATCGTTTGTATACACCTTCATTTGGATATAATGAAAGCCATAACATACACGGCCCTGGGACTTTGCTAGATGTGGCAAAGACTGAGTGTTCAATATAAACACTGCATGCCGTCTTGGCCCATCCACTTCATCCAAACGGCCAACCTTCCAATCAGCTGTTGGAAGATCTGGATTGCATTGTTTCAGTCTATTTAAAATAGATTCAGGGTCATGAGGGTTTGCCGGTATCCACGCATGTGCTCTTGGTCTAGCCGGTATGTCTTTCTTCTCGACTAACTCTAGAGCAGCTCCTTCCCAAACTTCACCAATTAGTATCAGAGCAGCTTTAAAACATTCTATAGACCTCTGGTCCTCAAATGCGACTAGCTTAAATCGTCCTTGATACCAACCAGCCTCTTGGTGTCGAGGATCTGGGCCGGGAAACTTTTCCAGCACCTGTGAGTAGACGCCAGACAAAGCATTCTCAATTTCCCCCCATTTTTGCTTTGGAACCATACCGTCCAATGCTCCTTTATTTTTGATAGCCATCATAAGGCTGTATTTAGCAACTGAGGCAAACGATCGTTGATCCCTTTTGGAGGATGGCAGCTCATCCGGTGATCGTTCCCTTTTTCCAGCCTCAAGAATTCCTTGAGCCCATTTTAAGGAATCGCTTTGTTTAGCCGACAACGTGCTTGGGTCGACAGATCCTAATTTCTTTAGGATAAACAAAGCATTTCTGCGTTCCTTGAATCTCTTTCGTGAGGGATTACCTCCTTTTGATGCCGTTACCTTGGAAAAGGTCCGACTTGTCAAATTGTCGCCACCTGTCGACCCGTCTACAGGTCGACTAATTGGGCCTAACTCCTGGTCATTGCCCAAATTTATAACTCCAGTCGATACCCGTCCACTGGGCCCTGAAGTTAGCAACCCAGTGGATGTCTTTGAATTTCTCTGCATGGTGGCCTAATATCCCACCACACTTGAAATTCGTAGTAGGTACTTATTACGATGATTTTATCCGCTATTAAAAAAACACGTCCGTTCCGTTCGACGGTTGAGTAAAGAGTTCCTATATCTACGAAACCATTTGAGAGGAATTGACCAGACCAAATGCCAGTAATAGATAGTGGTTATTGAAAAAAATCAAAATTAGAAATTTTAAAGTCCCATGTACAGTTTTTGAGCTATATTGTCGCCAGATATCGGTTATATATAGCCCCGATATTGGATCTCCTATATCTAAGAAACCATTTGAGAGGAATTGACCATACCAAATGCAAGAAACATATATTGGTTACTACAAAAAATCAAAATTAAAAAATAATAAGTCTCATGTACAGTTTTTGAGCTATATTATCGCCAGATATCTGCTATATATAGCCCCGATATTGGATCTCCTATATCTAAGAAACCATTTGAGAGGAATTGACCAGTCCAAATGCAAATAATAGATATTGGTGGGTACAAAAAATCAGAATTAAAAAATAAAAAGTCTCATGTACAGATTTTGAGCTATATTGTCGCCAGATATCGGTTATATATAGCCCCGATATTGGATCTCCTATATCTAAGAAACCATATGAGAGGAATTGACCAGACCAAATGCAAATAATAGATATTGGTGACTACAAAAAATTAACATTTTCCTTGTAAAATCGCCACTGCTTAGTCGAAAAGTTGTAAAAATTACTCTAATTTTCCGAAACTTCTAATACATATATATCGAGCGATAAATCATAAATAAACTGTTGCGAAGTTTCCTTAAAATTGCTTCAGATTTAAATGTTTCCCATATTTTTTACTAAAATTGTGTTCCACCCTAGTGCATTAGCCAACTTAAATTTTGAGTCTATAGATTTTGTAGAAGTCTATCAAATTCTGTCCAAATCGAGTGATATTTAAATGTATGTATTTGGGACAAACCTTTATATATAGCCCCCAACACATTTGAAGGATGTGATATGGTATCGAAAATTTAGATCTATAAAGTGGTGCAGGGTATAATATAGTCGGCCCCGTCCGACTTTAGACTTTCCTTACTTGTTTTTTAAATTTTGATTTTTTGTAGTCACCAATATCTATTACTTGCATTTGGTCTGGTCAATTCCTCTCAAATGGTTTCTTAGATATAGGAGATCCAATATCAGGGCTATATATAGCCGATATCTGGTGATAATATAGCTCAAAAACTGTACATGAGACTTTTTATTTTTTAATTTTGATTTTTTGTAGTAACCAATATGTTTCTTGCATTTGGTCTGGTCAATTCCTCTCAAATGGTTTCGTAGATATAGGAGATCCAATATCGGGACTATATATCCGATATCGGTGACGCTATATCTCAAATACCCTACATGAAAATTTTGATTTTTTAATTTTGGTTTTTGGTGCAGGCCAATATCTACCACTGGCATTTAGTCTGGTCAATTCCTCTCAAATGGTTTCTTAGGTATAGGCGATTTAATATCGGGGCTCTATATAGCCGATATCTGATGACACTATATCTCAAATACTGTGCACGAGATTTTTGAAGTTATTTAAGAATCTTATTTTGGTACCTCTTGGATGTTTTTATTATTGTATTTTAATATCTTATGTCCATTACTTCAGGATATGTTGACATGTGTATACGACTTTAGAATTATTAGCGGTTATCTCTTATGGATAAATTTTTCGACGATATAAAACCACCAATGCATAGTATAACTACACATAAAATAACTGACGGTGTTTGCCAGTTTTTTCACCACAAATTTGCCTCTTTTTAAGAAAAACTATTTTTTTGGAATGCGTTCCACAAGTTAAATTCGTCCCACAAAGTTAAATTCGTTCCTCAAATTTGAATTTTGCTTAGCCGAGACATAAACCACGAATTTAACTCGCGAATTGATCTTCACACCCTTACAATATTTTTGAATTTTATTAAAAAGTTAATTTTTCAAATGATTGCGTTTTTAATTTAAAATATTTTAGTGATATTTCTGTGACTGGACCCCCTCTTTTCCATTTTTCTCTAGGAGCAGTGCCCCCATTTTTTTCCAACCCATATATTGAGACTCTCAAACAAATTTCACAATATCCGTTTCTACCATCGGATAGAGCACTAAAAGATCTATCTTTCACATATAAATCTGGAACCCCATCTTTTTACATTTGGCCACAGTGGTCACTTTTCTCTCCACTTTTTTTCCAAGCCATATACTGAGACTCCCAAACACATTTAGCTGTATCCGTTTTTAACATCGGATAGAGCACTAAAAGATCTATCTTTCACATATAAATCTGGAACCCCATCTTTTTCCATTTGGCCACAGTGGTCACTTTTCTCTTGAGGAGCTGTGCGTCCACTTTTTTTCCAAGCCATATATTGAGACTTCCAACCACATTTAGCTGTATCCGTTTTTACCATCGGATAGAGCACTAAAAGATCTATCTTTCACATATAAATTTGGAACCCCATCTTTTTCCATTTGGCCACAGTGGTCACTTTTCTCTCCAGGAGCAGTGCCTCCACTTTTTCCAAGACATATATTGAGACTCCCAAACACATTTATCTGTATCCGTTTTTACCATCGGATAGAGCACTAAAAGATTTATCTTTCACATATAAACCTGGAACCCCATCTTTTTCCATTTGGCCAAAGTGGTCACTTTTCTCTTGAGGAGCAGTCCGTCCACTTTTTTCCAAGCCATATGTTGAGACTCCCAAACACATTTAGCGGTGTCCGTTTTTGCCGTCGGATAGAGCACTAAACGATCTATCTTTCACATATAAATCTTGAACCCCATCTGTTTCCATTTGGCCACAGTGGTCACTTTTCTCTTGGGGTGAAGTGCCTCCACTTTTTTCCAGGCCATATATTGAGACTCCCAAACACATTTAGCTGTACCCGTTTTTGCCATCGGATAGAGCACTAAAAGATCTATCTTTCACATACAAATCTGGAACCCCATCTTTTTCCATTTGGCCACAGTGGTCACTTTTCTCTCCAGGAGCAGTGCCTCCACTTTTTTCCAAGCCAAATATTGAGACTCCCAAACACATTTATCT